>NW_010967966.1:437274-454034 GCF_000463585.1 Tarenaya hassleriana | reverse complement strand
ACCCTCCAAGTGGCTGGAGCCGGGCTTGTCTGCCCCCATCTGAGTTAAAGCAGATATCATGTTTCTGAGTTCACGGTCAAGCTCGTGTGTGTTCTTCAAGTCGTCTTTGGTCGTGAAACTTTCTAGGAACCTCCTAGGTGTAACGATCCGAGGCTGCTACGAAATGATAGAGCTATCCCCACACACCAACACGGGACCTTTTAGCATGTTTTGTCCTCACTCGCACACATCCCGGAAAATACTTCCCAGGAGGTCACATATCCTAAGATTACTCCAAGGCCAGCACGCTTAACTTTGGAGTTCTCTCGAGATGGGCAACCGAAAAGGTAGATGCATCTTGTTGGTATGAGTAGCTCAACTAATTCCTTTAAGTTATCTTAGACTATGTAGTCTCATACCTACACAGCCCTCGGATCCCTCTCATTCCGGTGTGTCTGCTTCATCTTTGTACCCCCTACCCAGAAGCTCATCAGGAACCGCCCATTGTCCATGCCTCTCGCACCGGCGATCACTCCCCGCCCTCCTATGGTATTCTGGGCTGTCACACTAGGGATGTCCTTCTTTGATTTCCCGAACTTGTTTCGCCTCAAATCTCCCTGAATCTCTCTATTTTTCTCTGTCTTCGAAGAACAGGTTCTGGGTTGCAGAATGGTGATCTTCACCTGTTGGAGCCGGTTAAATCGACCTCTAACACCGCCATAGGAGCTAGGGAGAGGGTAGGAGGGCCAGAGGGTGTCGTCCACTGCGTCTGGGTGGCGTTCGTTTACGCGTGGGGTCGGTGTGTCGCGAGAAAATCGCGGCCGAAAATGGAAGAAAGTTAGAATTTTTGGCGACTTTTTCCCCAACTCTCAGACCGTCCGGTCTAGCTGTCGAACCGTCCGGTTTGGCTCGTGAACGTGCAAATCGATCGGTCTGCACTCTAGACCGCTCGGTCTAGACCTGATTTTTCGTCTTTTCTTCGTTTTTCCCTGGACCGATCGGTCTAGACCCATTTTTCATTCGTTTTTCGACGGTTTCGACGCGTTTTAGCCCCACTTGTCCTCTGATTCGATATTTATGCCAATCATCTTATATTTTAGGGTTGTTTTACCCTATTTTATTCCAGAAATTTAATTAAATAATTTTACTCGGGAATCGGAGTATTACACGGACGGTCTTCGTTATGCAGACCAGACGGTCTGCTACCCAGATCGAACGTTCTGGTCCATTTTCGTCCGTTTTTCTCGCTCGGTTCGGTCCAATCCTTCGGTTTAACTTGGTTTAGGTTTGGTTCAATATGCTAGGGCCATTTTTAAGCTTATATGAGGTCTCCTAAAGTTCGGTACGGATAACGAATTCATGGGTTATCACACACCACACTCCCTCTGAGTGTTAGTCCCCTATGACACGAAATCTACTGATTCAACACATAATCCGTGTGAATCTCCATTCTCATGTTCCAAGGCTCGTTCAAATTAATATTGAGAACTCTCCTTCAGAATAATCTCACTCACCAGAAATAAACTCGTAAAGAATAAATAACCTTGATACTCTCGGAATGGATATCTCTTTTTCTGTACTTCCTTTGTTCCTTTTGTCGTCCTTATATAGTCTTTTCTTTCGGCTCCAACTTCTTGTTGATTTGTTTCTATCTTTTTCCTCAAGGTTGTTATCCAAACTTTATCTTCAAGATTTTATCTTTATCTTTTCCACAAAATCAGTTTCGGCATAACCAAATTTGAAAACAAAAGAAAGCATAACTGGAGAGATACCTCCCAAAAGATTTTCAGCCAAAACAAAGAATTCCCTGGAAAAAAAAAACAAGGGGATAAAAAATTTAAAAAAAAAAACAACGGAAGGGTTTATTAAATTATTAGCACGAACACGTAGCTATCCCTCGCACAACCTACAAAAGGATTCAAAACAACTGTAATGATTTACAGGGTTTTAATCGAGCTCAGTTTCCTCTGCAAACAGATTTCATCCGAGAATGCAAAGAATATTTTCTTCAACAACAAAATTTCTCCTTACGTCAACCATTTCTCTTACACACAGTTACAATCTAGAACATGATATCACCCGCCATGTCGCACCACACCATAAAACCAGCAAAACAGGAACATGAATGCAAATTGTCCATCGTAATTTCATCACCAACCAAAAAGTTTACTGAATTTGGATTCGATTGAAAAAACTAAAATCTAATCACTAATTTCATATTCCCAATTGTAACCACGACAATTATTTGCATATCTCACTAAAGAAACATACAAACCAAATTTGCAAGAAACATGTACGAAGGTTAGAAAGGAACGAGAATCATCAAGAATCAATAGGAAAACATCGAAGAGCATAAGGCTTACCTCACCAGATCAGTATTGGTGCCACTGGAGTTCGCCGGAGTCCGATTTCAGTTCTGTGAACTGTGAAGAAGAACAAGAAAATTGTTTCGCAGGTGGGGAAGATGGAAGCGAGAAAGGCAATTTGGGTCACAGGCTCATTTATTAATGGGTCTGGTATGCATCGTATTTATTGGAGAAAATTGATAACGAGGCCCGATTTTAGGACCCAATTAATATTGTACATAGTACATTCAGGATGAGAAGAAGAGAGAAGGATCCAAGGGGAATCGTTATCTTCATCATCGACACCAGAATTACAGAGGGAATTGTGGAGAAAACCTGATCCCTCAAGTTTTGCGATCAGATCAGAAAAGCAATGAATAGGGAGGATTGTGTGGGTTGGGCTGCACGAGATTCATCCGGTCTTCTTTCTCCCTACTCATTCACTCGCAGGTCATTCACCTTCACATTATCCTTTTTTTTTTATCGATAATTTTATCCCATCACTGAACTTATGCTATAGCAAATTTAACCCAATTGTCTGTCCAGATCTGTTAATAACGATGATGTTTCTGTTGCAATTACCCACTGTGGAGTATGCTATGCTGATGTCATCTGGACCAGGAACAAGCATGGAGATTCTAAGTATCCATTGGTACCGGGGTAAGTAACTTCATCTATTACACGTATTTTCGTCTACGGAAACTGATAGAATGTCTGGTTCTCTTTCAAGGCATGAAATTGCTGGAATAGTCAAACAGGTCGGCTCCAATGTCCATCGATTCAAAGTAGGAGACCATGTTGGTGTGGGGACTTATGTCAACTCATGCAGGCAATGTGAGTATTGTAATGAAGGAGAGGAAGTTTCTTGCGTAGAGGGACGGGTTTTCACTTTCAATGCCATCGATGCTGATGGCTCTGTTACGAAAGGAGGTTATTCGAGCCACATCATCGTTCACGAGAGGTGTGTATGTGTGTGTATATATATATATTACCCGTTTGCTCTCTTCTTTCAAAACAGATTGATTAGTAGGAAGTCAATTTATCATCATTCAGTTTCTCCATCTCTCTTATTTCATATTTTCAGTCATTGTAAGCACGTGATCTCATGTCTCATCGCCCTTTTCCTGTTTCCTACACGCATCTTCAATAGGTACTGCTACAAGATACCCATGGACTACCCCTTGGCCTCAGCTGCGCCTTTACTTTGTGCTGGAATCACGGTTTATGCACCCATGATACGCCACCATATGAACCAACCTGGTAAATTACTTGGGGTCATCGGGCTTGGCGGTCTTGGCCACATGGCAGTTAAGTTTGGTAAGGCTTTTGGGCTGAATGTCACAGTTTTCAGCACGAGCCCGTCCAAGAAAGAGGAAGCTCTGAATCTGCTGGGAGCTGACAAATTCATCGTCTCATCTGACCAAGACCAGATGAAGGTATGCATGTGAATGAAAAATCCAAAAAACTTACTCGGGACATAAATTAATAGTATATGGGCAGACACAGGAGAAATCGTTGGACTTCATCATTGACACAGCATCCGGTGATCACCCGTTTGATCCATACATGTCGCTTTTGAAGATTGCTGGAATTTATGTCCTGGTTGGCTTCCCAAGTGAAATCAGAATCAGTCCTGCCAGCCTCAATCTTGGTATGTTTTCTGTAGTTGGTCAGGTAAGCAAAAACTAATGTTTTGGCACGTGTTAAAGCTCGTGTTAAAGCTCATGTTTCTGAGATTTGAACAGATAGGAGAATGCTTGCGGGCAGCTCAACTGGGGGTACCAAAGTGACTCAGGAAATGATAGATTTCTGCGCTGCTCAAAAGATTTATCCAAAGATAGAGTTAATTCCCATTCAGGAAATAAACAAAGCTCTGGAAAGGTTGGTAAAAAGGGACGTCAAGTACCGTTTCGTGATTGATATCGAGAGTTCTCTGAAATAGAAAAAAGAGATGTTTCCACAAGTACCTAATGTCCTCTGCTTCTGAACTCTTAACTCTGGAACTCTTCATGAAAAGGATCGATAGGAGTTTACATGTTTTGATTGGCATGTCTGCAAACTCTTAAGGCTAAGGAGTATGTTAGCATTACAGAAGGTGGTCAAGGCGAGAAGTTTGAAGAAGCTGAATATAAGATCGAAGGAAGTTTCTGAAGCAGTTATTTACAGTTTTCTTTCCTGTTTGTATTGAAGTTGTAACTACCTCCTCTCGATACTTTTCATTTCCGAAACAGAGTTCATAAGTCTCTTTTGCCAGAAACAGAACCAGTCCGAGAAAGAAACCAGGAACCAAAATATACATAAGCCTAATACGTATCAGAAATTCACAACATTTCACCAAAGACAACCCAAGAAGGACAGAACACGAAAAAAGAGGATTCGCAGATACATAGTATAATAGTTATGGGAGATTGACTTTGCCCTTGAGGCCATACATACGACCAGATGAATAGCATTTTTTTACGATAAAACCATGTCCTAGTGTGTGTGTAATCTGGGATAAATCTCGAAACTTTAAAATTAGACTTAAGGAATACATGTAGCACGCGCGCGTAAAGGTCTTCCTGAAGAGAAAGTGCTTGATATGCATTAGTTATCCGCTTATTTAGACAGACACGACAAGACAAAAGGGAAAACAGAGAGATAAAAACATGGGACGATGCATTTGTGGGCAGAGACATCAATCGGTGTGTTCAGAATCACGGCGGTTGTTTCTGGAGGCAACTTTTCCCTTCTTGGCCCTTGATTCCTTGGGCAAGAAAGGCTTCTCTGTATCGCCAGAGATGTCAAGATGAACGCCGGGATCGTGGGTCTCGTACTTGCCTCCCATCATAATTGAGTTGTTCACTGCTTGAAAGTTGCTGTTCACGAACGTGCTCAGGAAATCAAGATTGCCATCGCTGTCGCTGTCCCCTAATGCATCCCCATCGAGCTCCGTCTTCATGGTGGCTCCGATGTTGGAGCCAGAGAGTGTGATCACTCTCACGCCATGTTCGTCCTCATCCTCCAAGTGGCTGGAGCCGGGCTTGTCTGCCCCCATCTGAGTTAAAGCAGATATCATGTTTCTGAGTTCACGGTCAAATGGTTGTCGCTGCCTCTCTCCTTGGCCGCCTGAGTCGCTCAGCTTCATTCTTTTGTTATTTTTAGGAAAGACAAGCTGACTCTTTCCAATAGGAAAAAAAAAATCGGATTGAGAATGAGGAGAGGTGGAATGGGATTACATAAGTACATATAAATATAGCATACATGTAGAAGAAAGATATAAGCTAATGGTGCGTTGGAATAAAGGATGAGGGAATTAATTGCCTTCTGGTGCAATTAAAGCATCGGGGCTTGGTTGGATACTTGTCTAAGCCAAGGCAGAATTGCTTTCCAAAGGGTTCAAGAATCATTTTTTGTAATTCTCATAGCGTTCGAGTTCCCTAGACAAATAACTGGATTTGGAGGATCGATCCCAGCTATAGACAAGAACAACGAGAAAGAGTAACGGCTATAGCCATATAACTGGCGTGTTTATGATGTTTGTTGTTTAATGTGGAAGATTCTTATGTGTCAGGGATGTTTGAGTCCACTTTGGCTCAAATCTGATAGGTGAGCTAATGCTAGATGTGCTGATATCAAACACATTTAGTGTATCAGCGCTCCCAATTAACATAATTATTGGTAGGCTGTGTGTTTAGGATTTTGTCAGTGAGCATGTTTGGTTATACAGAGACCATATTTGGTCGTGCAGGAGTTATAAGTTATGAATCAGTGATCTATTTATGTACAATTAGATCCTTGGTGAAACGTAAAAACAATTTTTGCGGACGACTTAAACCTGACCAGTTTTTCAAAGCACGAGGCACTTAAACGTCCTGCAGTGTAAGGATAAAGATATTTCTTATCACTTTTGCATGATTAGTTTGTGAATTCCTTTTCCAATTGTGTGGGTTGAATAGAATGTTTGGTCAAAGGTTTCACAGAGCTAAGCCCATAGAAACAATAGGACAACACTGCGTGGCGCGGTAGTTGCGTGTCAAAGCAAGAAAAATTAAAGAGAAAGAAGCAAAGTGGTGACGGGAGGACGACATCCTTTTGGCATGACTGTTGGCTGGTCCCTAGGCCGATCATTGACATTGCAGGCCGGGACCGAGCCTACTTCAGATTCCACAAGGCAGCAAAGTTCGAGGTGCCGTTTCCGGGGGAAATTGGACAGTATGCGGGGCAGGATCGCAGCGGCTGCAAGAAATTCTAACGGCCCTAACAACTGTCCAAATTCCTGATGACGTGAAGGGACCAGACAAGCCGCTGTGGAAGCACAAAGATGGAGTGCATAAGGATTGGTTCTCCAATTCAAACATCTGGACACTACTTCGACAGCGGCATGCACATGGCATAAGATAGTATAATTTAAACATCATGTGCCACGTTTTTCTTTCTTGCTATGGGAAATTATGTTGTTGAGGTTGCCGACAAAGGATAGGCTAATACGATAGAGAATTTATGTAGGTCCACTCTCTGTGCTTTGCCAAAAGAATCCACAAACGCACCAACACATGTTTTTCGAGTGTGATTTCAGCTCAAGGCTATGGTTGACGATTGGGAACTTGATATAGCCTTCTCCTTCATTCAGTGTGTTCCAATGTAAGGAATGGATGACCGACAGTAGCAATGACATGAGTCATAGCAGGGCATTTCTAGGCTGTTTGATTTTACAGATTAGGGCGCACAAAATTTGGAAAGAGCGGAACAATATAGGACGGAGAGGAGCACGACGGACGTGATCCTACTGCGGATTGACCAAGTTTTGCGTAACATTCTAATCTCCATCACCATGGCCCAGAACAGTGGCGGCAAATCCACTCTACAAGACTGGTTTCTTTTGTGGGAAAGTATCCGAACGCATCATTGCTATGGCTAGTAACTCGCACACCACTTTCACATTTTGCTTGACATGGATATCCAATACAACTGTATGTTTTTGTAAAAATATTTTTATTCAATAGATAGATTCACCTTTCACCAAAAAAAATGGTGAAGAAGACGAACGGTGTTTTTTCGGCGACGTAGAAAGTGCAGGGTCTCCGAGATGCTCAAACCCTAAGAAAGTCCGAAGAGAAATGGAACAGGACAAACAGAGCGAGATGGGAGCGATGTCAATGGAGTCGCTTCCTCTGGGGTTCAGATTCAGACCCACCGACGTCATCCCTGAGGTTGACGTCAGCCTCAAGAACAAAATTTAAAAAAAAAAAATGGAAGTGGTCGATTCATCTCCTGTCCGCGATCTAATCTCAAGTCAAATAAAGGGCCTAGGTAATGTTAGTCCAACGTAAATGGGCTTGAAATAACGGGCCTTCCCTTCAGAGTTGTTCGGCTCTTCTTCTCCTCCTTCTGCCGGAAAGAGAGAAAAAAACAAAAACAGAAATGGAGGGCGTGGCGGAGGGCCTATGGGGGCTGGCGGATTACCACCAGAAGAAGGGTGATGTTGGGAAATCCATAAAGTGCTTGGAAGCAATCTGCCAGAGCCAAGTTTCGTTCCTTCCTCTTGTGGAAGTGAAATCTCGGCTGCGAGTGTCTTCGCTTCTCCTCCGCTACAGTGACAACGTGAACCACGCCAAGTCCCATCTCGAGCGATGCCTTCTCCTCCTCAAGTATATTCCTTCTTCCTTCGATCTCAAATTCAAGACTTACAGTTTGCTCAGCCATTGCTACCATATGTTCGGTCTTTGGGGTTTGGGTTTTTCATATATTCTTTGTCGGTTATTTCTCTATTTTGCATTTTGTGATTTTCTTCCTGTTTTTAATTATTATCCACTCTACATTACAACTTCACAGCAAGTGTGTTTTGCAATAGAAAGAAAAAAATAAATAAATAAGTTTTTGCTGATAATCTAGGTGTTGAATGGATGGGGTTTTTATTTTGAGTTTTTGGATTTAGTTTTTAGTTTTTAGATTTTAGTTTTTGGTTTTTGGCTTTTGGTTTTTATAGATTTGTAAATCTAAAAAAATATAGCTTTTAGTTTTTTCCCAGCCGATACGATCTCTGCCAGTCAGAGGCTGTCTGGTGATCAGACAATTGTTTCCAGCGGCGGTATCTTTGAACTGGGTTTCTTCAGACCAGGTACATCTTCTAAGTTCTACATAGGCATGTGGTACAAGCAAGTTTCTGAACAGACCATAGTTTGGGTGGCAAATCGAGAAAACCCTGTTTCTGATAAGCGTTCATCGATTCTAAAGATCTCCGACGGTAACTTAGTTCTGGTGGATGAATCTCAAGCGACAATCTGGGCTACCGATCTCAATTCTACTGGATCAGGCTCAGGCGCTGCAGTGCAAGCAGTTCTGCTTGACGATGGTAATTTTGTTCTTAGAGATGGACCTAATCCATCGGCCTCCGTGTTGTGGCAAAGTTTCGACCATCCATCACATACATGGCTTCCTGGTGTGAAAATTCGACTGGATAAACGCTCAAGGAAGAGCCAACGCCTCACTTCCTGGAAAAACCTGGAAGACCCTTCGCCGGGCCTCTTCTCTCTCGAGCTTGATCCAGATGGGAGCAACTCTTACATTATACTGTGGAACAGATCAAAGTCATTCTGGTCGAGTGGGTCATGGAATGATCAAAGTAAAATCTTCAGTGGAGTTCCTGAGATGAGACTCAATTATATCTATAACTTCAGCTTCGAATCAAATGCCAATGAGTCCTACTTCACCTATTCTCTTTACGATGCATCCATCATATCACGTTTCGTCATGGATATCTCAGGCCAGATAAAGCAGTTCACTTGGCTTAACAATAACAAGCAGTGGAACTTGTTCTGGTCTCAACCCAGGCAACAATGCGAGGTTCATGCTTACTGTGGGTCATTTGGTATTTGTGGTGAGAAATCGCAACCATTCTGCCAATGCGTGCATGGTTTCAGACCAGCATCCCAAGGGGACTGGGACCTGAAGGACTATTCTGGTGGCTGTATCAGGAATACTGAGCTCCAATGTCTCAATGCCACTCGTAATTCCAGAAAGAATGATTTTCTACCACTTCAAAACATGAAATTAGCTGCAGATCCTGAAAAGATGGCCACATCAAGCCTCAGCTTGTGTGCCTCAACTTGCATAACAAACTGTTCTTGCAAGGCCTATGCTTTTGATCACAACAACTGCTCAATATGGATAGGGGATGTCTTGAACCTGCAACAACTAGATGAAGACAACAGCAAGAGCCAGACATTTTATCTAAGACTTGCTACTTCAGACATTCCTGTCGGGTCTTCCAACAAGAGCAAGAATGACAAAGCTACTATCATTGGCGCGATTCTTGGATCGTTGGGGATAACAGCTCTCCTGAGCTTTGTGCTGACTGTAGTTCTAGTCCGCAGGAGGAGAAGAATGGAAGCACGGAAAGCCACAGAAGGTACACTGGTGGCGTTTTGTTACAGAGACTTACAAACCGCAACCAAGAATTTCTCTGACAAACTGGGCGGCGGAGGTTTTGGTTCAGTGTTCAAAGGGACGCTGCCAGATTCAAGTGCCATTGCTGTGAAGAAGCTCGAAAGCATCAGCCAGGGGGAGAAGCAATTCAGGACTGAAGTAAGCACTATTGGGACAATCCAACATGTCAATCTGGTGAGGCTTCGTGGGTTCTGCTCTGAGGGCAATACGAAGTTGTTGGTCTATGACCACATGCTTAACGGTTCTTTGGATTTTCATCTGTTCAATCAAATGGAACTGAAGACGCTAGACTGGAAAACAAGATATCAGATCGCACTAGGAACGGCTAGAGGGCTGGCTTACCTCCATGACGAATGCAGAGACTGCATTATTCATTGTGACATAAAGCCAGAGAATATCTTGTTGGACGCTCAGTTTTGCCCAAAAGTGGCGGATTTTGGCCTAGCGAAGCTTGTAGGTCGAGACTTCAGTAGGGTGCTCACGACCATGAGGGGCACAAGAGGCTACCTCGCACCAGAATGGATCTCAGGCGTCGCCATAACAGCAAAAGCTGATGTTTACAGCTACGGGATGATGCTTTTTGAGTTTGTGTCAGGAAGAAGAAACACTGAGCAGTCTGGAGATGGAAAAGTCAATTTCTTCCCATCATGGGCTGCAACTGTGTTGACTGGTGGCGGTGATGTCCTCTCCTTACTAGACCCACGGTTGGATGGGAATGCGGATGCGGAGGAGCTTTCAAGGATATGTAAAGTAGCGTGTTGGTGCATACAAGATGATGAGAATCACAGGCCAACAATGAGTCAAGTAGTTCAAATCATCGAGGGGGTTTTGGACGTAAATCCACCACCGTTCCCGAGATCAATCCAAGTGTTCATGGAGAATGAAGAAACTGTAATCTTCTTCACTGAGTCATCGTCGAGCCAGAGTTCACAGCAGCAGAGCCTGTCTTCTTCGACCAATACCAACAACTCAGCAGCAAATTAGTTCATAGAAGGAATTTGTTTGAGTTGGATTGGAGTAGCTTATATGCGTGTTCCAACGCGTAGAAGTAATCACAGTTTTTAGAATGAAAAAGAGTGGGGAATACTGCTGTCGATATTAAGTTAATATTATTAACTAGTATGAATAATTCTCAGATGTGAGAAATATCAATCTTGATTTGTATTTCGTAGTAGCTTTAACGAAACATTTAGGTTGTTAATTTACTGTTCTGGCTCACTCACGAGATCTGTACCTGTGGTGTACCATAACATGGTTGTCCTCCCGCCTCCGATCCCGTCTGTATCTGGATGACCCTCTTCCTACGTTTCTTGTAAGGAAAAGCAACGTACTTTTTGGTCGTAATTAAACTTCAGAGTGCTGCAAGGGCTCGAGCCCTCGCAAAGGGAGGGAGTCCGGTGGAGATGTGGTTCGGCAGAGGACCGAGGAAGCTTCTAAGACCTACAACTTCTGGTAGCGATGTTCGTTGAGGTACATGTCCAGAAAACGAGCCGTCGACGTTCGGAAGATGAACCCTAAGCTTCCAATCCAAGAAGCGTACACCATTTCCAACTCTATCTACCCCACCTCATCAAGCAACATAACCCACTTTCCGTCCCCAACACTTGATCCGCGCCAAGGTCTTCCCTTTCTCCCTTTCGTCTTACGACTCCTCAAGTTTTCCATTTTTTTTAAACCCTTTTATGGTCTGATTCGTTTCATGTTGCCTTTACTGTCTCTTGTCTTCCCATCCCTTTCAATCTTGTGCAAATTGTTTCAAACTTAACACGTTTTTTCTTGTCTTGGACCAAAGCCGGGATATTGATTTTCAGTTGTCCCTTTGTGAAGTATGTCTACGGGTTCTATGATTTCGATATTCAAATGAATTATCCACTTTTTGGCAAGTTAGCTTCTGTTTTTCGTCCCATAAAAAAAAAGATAGCTTCTGTTTGTTTTCCCCGCTATACATATCATATAATGCTGCTTATTACCAATGTTACGTATCCACTTTTGTCCGAGCGTATTGGTTGTTCACCTCTTGCGTAACATCTAAACCTGGATACGGGGTTGGCCCAGCTGGTCTTTTTAGCATGTGACATGTTCGATGTGTGGGAAAGCGATTGAAATGCTCTGTTTTCAGGTTGATCCAGCATGATTAAAACCTACTCAATACATTTGGTCATAGGTTGAATTGTTTGTTGTTAAATGCATGTTACGTGAAACGGAAGCAGGTGTTTGTGGGCTGAACAGCAAAAGGCACCTGAAATTAATATACTCAAGTTGATGGGAGGGAGAAATATGCTCAAGTATATTGATTTGTGTTATTTATCGACGTCATTTGGCATGCTTATAGGACATTGTCGATTAGAATTTTGGCCCCTGATTGAAACCTCTTCAGGTCTGAACTTTGAAATATTTTAAGTAGATCCTGCCTTGCTCTCTTGTTGGGCCAATTAATTTTGATGGGTCATTTTAGGGCTTGTAGTCCAACACTTGTTAAGAATATATGCTCGCTCGTGCGTTGACGTCCATTTTGTTGTTCATATTTATACGACAGACGAAATGCTTCATGCATTTTACACAGACCTTACGAGAAACCTCGAAACTGTTGGCCTCCAATTTATTTAATGTTGATATATAAGACAAACAAGGATTATCGCAGCTACAGTAAGTGAAAGCAAGATCCTTTAGAAGATATCCATATCCATATCCATAGAATTAACAAGCACGCCATCGTCATCCCACTTAATATCTCTGGCATTGGGATCTTTCTCAATTATTCTTAATGGCGCATCTAACGGTGGGGGGTCCTGCGGGTATTCAATAGACGCAAAAATATTAGATGGGTAAGAACCATGATGGACGTAAAATATACAAGTTAAAGCAAGAAAAAGTTAAAATTTTTTTGTTTGTTTTACCAAGCAGCGGATAAGGGGCCAACTGATTCCACGGAAAAAAGCATGCTGTTTTATCTCGTTTGCACCACTTTTGGATCCTAAACGATTAGCTGGATCGCGGTTTAACAAGGCATTGATCAATTGCCTGGCTGCAAGACTTACCTGCACAACCATGGAACCAATGTCACCATATTGCCCCATATATATATATATATATATATATATATATATGACAGGGCAGTCTTTCACAAGAACGAGATATTTCAGAGTAGTCAATTGGGTTGGGTTAAATAGGTTAATCCAACCCAACCCAATAATAATGGATTAGATGAGTTTAACTGAATTTACCCACTAAACTCATTATAAACTCCTTATACAATTAAACCTATTTAAAACCGAATCCAAATCGCCTCGGAATTGGATGACTACTTATGTCAATACCGGATTCAAATGGCCTCTGAATCAACCGAAGTCCTATGTCTGAATTCGAATGGGATCCGACTCGAATAAGAAATCGAATTCGAATCGAACCGAAATCTTTTATAAAAAAAAAAAATCCAAATTGAAATTGAATCAAATGGAATCCTGTAAAATTTTATTTACAATAGATCAATATTATATTTGAAAGTGTAGATCTACTTTATTTAATTTTTTATAATATTTTGATTAGTAATATATAACGACATAATGATTAAATCAATTAGAATTGGGTCCAAATGAATTAAGATTAATCAATTCTATTTGGTTTTCAAGATATTATTATTGGTTTGGGTTATTCCAACCCAGAAAAAATGGGTTGGGGATATTTCGGCAGACTAACAATCCTCATTTCTTGTCTAATATACTGTTAGCGAACAATAAATATCCTGTGATATAGGTAACATGACTCAGAAACTTACAGGAATGCTAGTCGGGAAAGTAAGATCCTTGTGCAAAATGTTGGCAAATGTCTTCTGCCTGTTTTTACCCCTAAAAGGTGTGCGTCCATAAAGCATCTCGTACAATAAAATGCCTACACATATACAGTAGATGATAATTTCAAAACATACGTCAAGGAGCATAATTCCTTCCACTAAGATACACAACAAATACTCTGATGAAATGCTTCAAAAGTAAATTAGGATAACGCACCAAGAGCCCACCAATCAATACCACTCGTGTGACCGGCACCAGTAATTATCTCCTGGAATAAGGTAGACATTGAAACATGTGGTTTGGGTCACAAACACAAGGAGATATAGCAATAAAGGTGAACGTCAACATGAAATGCTTCACCGTACAGGCGCAATATATTCTTCGGTACCCACGAATGAGTTTGATTGGGTAACAGGTTCTGCGACAAAAGTGGGCAGCGGTTGACTCCTGGACCTCCTCCGACTGTTGGGTGATGAAGGGGTTATTATCTGCATATAAGAAGATTGTCTTTTTAGATTTGCACATAAAGCAGATATTGGAAAATGAGCATTTGCTGCATCATTTTGGTCTGATACCTGCGGTCTGCAGGACGTCATAAATGATAAGTCAAAGTCAGCTAAGACAACATGCCCGTCCTTCTGAAGCAGAATATTTTCGGGCTTCAAGTCCCGATATACAATTCCTGTTTCAATCCATAGAACCAATTTTAATTGAATAACACTACTCAACAAGTAAAAAAACAATGAATTCTTCACTTTCCAGGAGTCAAATTACCTAAGCAATGAAGATATTCTAAGCCGATAACCACCTCCGCTGCAAAGAACCTATTAATAACCATGCATTAATGGTCAATTTAGTTGATTCACAGTGGTTATATGCCCTATGCATAAGTGAGTATTGAGTGCTTATTTTCCTCTTCTTCCAAATCATCGGCGTTTTTACTCGGAACCGCCCGCCCACAAGTACTCGTCTCATTGGCACCAGGTACATCACCTCCGGAAACCCGAGCTTCCGGTTCGAGGCCAGGTTCTGTCCGGTGAAAACTCGAACACGCATGTCACTCGGGAAAGGGAAAAGGAGGAGAGGGGGAGAGACCGAGCCACCGAGGGGCGAGGCTGAGGTCAAGAGAGGAGGTTGGAATCACGAGGCGAGGTGAGGCTGAGGTCCCGTCCCTGCCTCCTCTGCCTCAACCTTGCTCCCTCGCCCTCTCGCGCTCAACCCATCTCACCACCTTGCCCTGAGCCTCGCTTGTCACAAGCCTCGTCCCCTCACCCCAAGCCTAGCCCTCACCATTCATTTATGTTCACTACATAACCAATGAAAAAGGGGTACCTTGCCGATTCTTCTTTAAATATTTTCATAGGTTGTCTGTCAAGCAAGGCAAACAATTCTCCACCATGACAGAAATCTGTTATCAAACAAACATGCGTAGATGTCTGGGGAAACAAAAAGCAAAACTATGAGCATTTGTTCAAATAGTAGAAATGAGGATTTAAAATATATACATAAAGAACCTTGAGCGAGCAAGATCCAAAGGGAATAAGAATTAATGGGACGTCAAAACAAATCAGGCTAATATCCTTGTTCTGGTGAAAGTTTTATAGTCATCCCTCACATTAATCTACATCACATCACAATATGCCTGGACCAAACTTTATTAAGTAAACCCACCCCAAAGGCAAGTGTTTAAGGAGAAGGTGCTCAAACTCTTGTGAGTTTTGAACCAACTAAATAGTTAGTCAACATGGAACCATATTGCACTACCACATTTGCTTCTCAATACTCTACTTTGACCGCTCCTCTTCCTAAGCCGCTCATTCACACTACGACCAAATGAGCAAAAACAATCCCCCACCATCCTTAAGCTAGCTTTGAAAATTGAGATGCAGCTGTACAGTTAGCATAGACCAAAACGTAAAACAAACATGTGTTTGAATGTCTATACGATCCAAATGAAGGCAATCTTGTATCTAGACATGACAAGCATGATCGAACAACAAGAATACGAATGTGAAATTTGTTGCTAAAAGGCATGAGACCTGAAAGGAAGCGTAGAGGGTGGGAAGGAATGGATGATCCAAAAGAGAAATGATCTCCCTTTCAATGCATGCTCGGTGAGCCTGTGGAAAACTGCATGTTGTCAGATTATTTGATTCAAAGAGGGAGGACGATTTTTGGTTTTCCCTTTCAAAGAACAAATTCTCATGTACCTTGTTACGATTTAGCATCATTGTTTTCTCCATTGCCTTCATAGCAAACAATTCACCTGTACCTTTCAGTTCAACCAAATGGACGCTTTGGAGGAACGGTCCATGATAAGTAAGGAACAAAAGTTAGGTGTCTGACTTTTAGCTTGAAGAGAGATGAAACAAGAGAATGTGCCAATGTGGTACCTCCCAGTGTCACCGCAGCCCAATGGTTTTATTGGCTTGAAATGGTGGAGTCCAAGTTTTTCGCCGGCAGCTTGGATCTGTACAAGATTTTAACGCAATAATCAGAGGTTGTGAAGCTAAGTATGATGGAAAAGAGATAGACATGGAGCCATGCCTTTTGTATCGCTTTCCAGGACGGATTCTCCCTTTTGTGAGGGAGAGGATGGACAGGCTTAGAATGTGCATCCCATAAGTCTTCAGGTCGCTGGAAAACATTATGGCCAAGTAGGCATGGCTTATGGGCTGATAAACTGGTGAAAATATGCAGCAAGAGATAGAATACCTTACCAAGTTGGCATCGGGGAGTTCTCTAACGGCTTCATCTACATTTTCCGCAGTAGCTTTCACCTGAGAGTAAGAAGCAACAAGAAAGTTCTCTTTTAGCTCTTGTTCCAACTACTCCCATTACTGTAACCAAGTCTATGACACTACCAGTTTAGCGCTTTGCTGCTCTGTTCTCTCAGAGAGACGATTCCTTAAGGGCTCCACATGGTCACTACCATCTAGTTGGACACCAATGAAGTACTGAAGCTCACCCTAATAAAGAGAAGGGAACAGCGTAATCAGCAGTTATGTAAAATCCACCTAGCATATACAATTATCTTTATCAATAATTTTAGTTCGACCTTCTGATCACGCATAGGTTGCAAGTGGAATAAGTTCCAGAATTTCTTTCCTGCGAACATGTAGAGTTTTGATGATTCAACTAATTGTGGTAAATAGAGATAATTATGCGACTAATGTTAGCAATCAGATTCGCTTTAACATGCATCTAATTACCGCTC
>NW_010967966.1:422779-437197 GCF_000463585.1 Tarenaya hassleriana | reverse complement strand
CTCTTCGTGTAGTTTATCAACTGCACAGTTATTTCCCTCTGCTCTCTAATAGCATCTCTAATCTTCTGAACCGTCGCTTGATCTGTTTCTGGCCCCTGAAGAAACCTGAGGCCAAACACTAGAACATGTTCATATAACATAACAAAAAAAAAGCGAAAGAAGACTACAGAAATTGGAAGATAATTTCTAGTCACATACCGACAATTTCTCCCCAAAATTTCCTCACGTGTAAACTCTGTCAATTCAAGAAAGCTGTCTGATGCAAAGATCTGCACATAATTAATCAGCTCTTTTATTTCCTGGTTTTATAACTTTATTATGTATCTGCATCAAACATAGAACGCTCAACATTGCAACCAAAGCCTTTACTTCTGATGAATTAGAATTTTAGCAAGCAGAGTGGGAAATTCAAGCTGAGCAATGCAGTTTATAAATTACTGAATTCACAGGAGGAAGCTCTTAAAATGAATCTTTTTTCTTTTTCCTGTCAACCTTAACACGGATATTACACAACCCTTCTCTACTATCACACTGATGGGAAGAGAAGGGGCAAACATTACAATATGCGGAAGAACATGCATCTTAAGCTGAAGCTTAATAACCCATGAAAATAAACTTACAATGGGATTATCTGGAAGACGGGGATCAGAAATGACAAAATTCTTCTCTATGCGTTCCAGAGTGGTGGCTAGATCAATCCCTTGGCGTAGAACTGTCGACCTTTCCCTTTCAGAACGATCCCAACTGTCAGTGCGCTCCACACCCGTAGTTATCAATGCTTCAGGCTCAATGCTTGGAATATTTTCATGCAACCTAGTCGAGCTAAATGATTTGTGCTTCGATCTGCATGGTCATATCGAGCATCTTGCGTGAGAATCATACATTATACAAGTTCACTGACCAATGCAAGTTGGAGAGGGATGGACGTAGAGAGTGTGAAAGTACGCAATCAGGCGGAGCACGGGGTTAAATAACGTCATAAAATATTTTAAATCCATTTATTTTGCATTCGATTGATTTCCTAGAGCAAGAGAAATGAGTATGTTTGTTTCTCTTCATATGAAAAACTCACCTTGTGAAGGAAACACGTCCAGATTTTCTGGACGACTTGGAACCGTCATCTGATTGCATGATCTGGCTACCGGGTGTATTAGCATCACCAAGTCTTGGCAAACTCTTATTGCTCGTGTCACATACATGAGGCTTGGGATGTTTAATTGTCTGTACGACCTCCGTGATGGAATCCAAAGCTTTCTCCTTCTGACGAGCTGATGCATCATCAGAAACGTAACCGTTAAAATAGATGGAAAATGACACATTATTTGTTTCTCTCGCAGGAAAACTTGTGAAATTCAAAAACAAATTTGAGGAAACAGAAACCATCATATCGGATCAAGGATTTGGGCAATCCATTTGGGCGAAGAGCTTTGTCATTTACGCCTTCCGTGTATTTGCTGACTTCAACCTGCATTCTGCAGACACAAACAAGACAAGAGAAAGTCAAGCAAATGTCGAGTAGGCAGATATATATAAGAAAAAGGGAGATACCCAATAAATTTGATGGTGTTGCCACGGTCATCCTTTATGGGTGTGACCGTGAGGAGATTCCAGAAGGGAGTTCCGTCCTTCTTGTAGTTCAAGAGCCTCCCGCAGTAACTTTTCCCATTCTTGACAGCGTCTCTGATTTTGGCCACTTCATTCCTGTCTGTGTCAGGTCCCTGCAGAAATCGGCTGCAATTTTGGCGCAAAGAGTGAGATTGTAATGTGTGTTTTTAGAGTAATATTTTCACTGAATTAGTTCTGTACCACAACCAGAATGCTCTTACCAGTTTCTTCCAACAATCTCCTTTGAAGAATAACCGGTCATGGTGAAAAAACCGCTGCTAGCATACATAATGGGACAGTCTGGCTTTGTAGCGTCTGACACTACAAACGTCTGCTGCAAAGTAGCCAAAGCGGCTTTGAGCTCCTGCGATACTCTTGGGAAGGCCCCTGATTCAGAGGATGTAGATTCTTCTGATGTCCTTGTCGACATGTTCTTGCTCCGTTCTCCTTCTCCTGAAGCCCTCTCCCCCATCTTGAAACTGCTTTCTCCTGAGAATCCCCATTCCGCGGTTCTTTCCACTATCTTTGCCGAATCTTGAAATGCCATCCACTTTGATGATGAAGAAGATGGTCCCCCGCCGTCAACCTTTTCTGAGGCGTTGAAGACCTCAAGGGATCTGCGTTCCGTATCGCTCAAGGAAGATATAGGGGCTCTAGGTCTATCCATTTACAGATAATGCTGTTTATTATTGGCTGCAAGAAGAGTGATTCAAGTTAAGAAAAGATGACAGCTAAGCAAGAACGTGATAGCGTTGAAGTGATCAAGAAACACTTGAAGAAGATCATACAGAATCTGACAGTTCGTTGCTCAAAGACGCTTTTTGGATAACATGGCACAATTAACGGCCCCAACTGTAGGCATACTGTCAATGAATCCACCATCCACCACGGTGATCAAATGCTAACAGATTGTTATTGAAAAGAGTGCATCCAATTAATTTAGAGAGAAGAAAAACAATTGAGGAGGAGACGATGGAAAAATTCATGAAAGATTTAGGCCTCCAGCGTCGATGTACGGCAGACCTGAATGGGCCGAGGCCCATAGTCCAAAAGACACCGGAGGATGGACAGTGAACACAAATCAAATCAAGAGGGCGACCACCGACAACAGTACACAACAAGGCGAGGAAGAAGAATTTACTTGGCAGAATTGCGAGAGACAATCTTCTCGATGGAACTCCGGAAGGCTTCTGATAACTCTTTAGCCTCCTATGGAATGGATTCGATTTCTTCTTCTTCCTTTTCCTCCTCCTCTTCCTCTTCCTCTTCCTCTTCGGTTAAGAACTATCCTACCTCTGAATTTATTCATTTTCGAACAAACAGTAACACAAACTATCATGTTTCTGAGGCTACAAATAAGCGATGTGGCAAGTGTCAGAGGATAGACATCGTTTTCCTTCTTCATACTCGCATGGCCCTATCTGGCACCCTGGACCACACATAAAATTAACCTGTAAAAATTAATGACAGTATACAACAACTCCGAGACACCAGATAAAGAAACCATTACTTTTTATATTTTTGCCAGTTGCGAGCTTAAATTTATGGAGAGAGAAAACTGATGATCTGAAGAACAAAATTTTTTAAAAAAAAATGGAAGAGGTCGATTCATCTCCTCTCCGCGATCTAATCTCAAGTCAAATAAAGGGCCTAGGTAATGTTAGTCCAACGTAAATGGGCTTGAAATAACGGGCCTTCCCTTCAGAGTTGTTCGGCTCTTCTTCTCCTCTTTCTGCCGGAAAGAGAGAAAAAAACAAAAACAGGATTTAGGCCTCCAGCGTCGATGTACGGCAGACCTGAATGGGCCGAGGCCCATAGTCCAAAAGACACCGGAGGATGGACAGTGAACACAAATCAAATCAAGAGGGCGACCACCGACAACAGTACACAACAAGGCGAGGAAGAAGAATTTACTTGGCAGAATTGCGAGAGACAATCTTCTCGATGGAACTCCGGAAGGCTTCTGATAACTCTTTAGCCTCCTATGGAATGGATTCGATTTCTTCTTCTTCCTTTTCCTCCTCCTCTTCCTCTTCCTCTTCCTCTTCGGTTAAGAACTATCCTACCTCTGAATTTATTCATTTTCGAACAAACAGTAACACAAACTATCATGTTTCTGAGGCTACAAATAAGCGATGTGGCAAGTGTCAGAGGATAGACATCGTTTTCCTTCTTCATACTCGCATGGCCCTATCTGGCACCCTGGACCACACATAAAATTAACCTGTAAAAATTAATGACAGTATACAACAACTCCGAGACACCAGATAAAGAAACCATTACTTTTTATATTTTTGCCAGTTGCGAGCTTAAATTTATGGAGAGAGAAAACTGATGATCTGAAGAACAAAATTTTTTAAAAAAAAATGGAAGAGGTCGATTCATCTCCTCTCCGCGATCTAATCTCAAGTCAAATAAAGGGCCTAGGTAATGTTAGTCCAACGTAAATGGGCTTGAAATAACGGGCCTTCCCTTCAGAGTTGTTCGGCTCTTCTTCTCCTCCTTCTGCCGGAAAGAGAGAAAAAAACAAAAACAGAAATGGAGGGCGTGGCGGAGGGCCTATGGGGGCTGGCGGATTACCACCAGAAGAAGGGTGATATTGGGAAATCCATAAAGTGCTTGGAAGCAATCTGCCAGAGCCAAGTTTCGTTCCTTCCTCTTGTGGAAGTGAAATCTCGGCTGCGAGTGTCTTCGCTTCTCCTCCGCTACAGTGACAACGTGAACCACGCCAAGTCCCATCTCGAGCGATGCCTTCTCCTCCTCAAGTATATTCCTTCTTCCTTCGATCTCAAATTCAAGACTTACAGTTTGCTCAGCCATTGCTACCATCTCCTCGCCTCCTTCGCTCCTCAGCGCAATCTTCTTCTAAAGGCTCTGGAGCTTTCTTCTTCCGCTCCTCAGGATGATGTTTCCGTCCATCTCTGGTCCTGCAATTTCAATTCTCAGCTCGCTAACGGTTTCATTATCCAAGCCGATTTCCCTTCTTCCATCTCCGCCCTCCACTCTGGCTTCCTTTCTGCTTCTCGCATTTCTTGTCCCGAGCTCCAGGTATCCTCCTCTTCTTTTTCCTGGGTCTTTCTTTGATTAAACAAATCAAAGCTGTTTTCTTGCCTTGTCCTTCATCTCTAGATGTTCTTCACCGCTTCCCTGCTTCATGTTCACATCATGCAATGGACCGACGATTACACTGTTGAAAGCGCCGTCCAACGATGCGACGAGGTCTGGCAGACCATTCCTCCCGACAGGGTATGTATGCATATTTTCGTTGTGCTTATGTGTTTGCTTGCTTGTATAGAGATCCTTCCTTATCCCTTCCACTTGTAGAGAGAAAGGTGCCCCGGTTTGCTCTTCTACAACGAGATGTTGCACGTCTTCTATCGCCTTAGGCTCTGCGATTACAAGAACGCTCAACGGCATGTCGACCGCTTAGACGAGGCCATGAATACTCATTCCCAGAAAATGCAGGAGATTCAGCGGCTCACGGATGAACTTACTTCTTTGAATCAGAGTCTCTCCCGCAATGGTTTGCCCTCGAGGGAGAGATCAGTCCTCTCTGTCAGACAATCCCAGCTTCAAGATCGTCTAAACGCTTTGTCACCGTCTTCTTCCACTAACCCTTCTCTGGAGCCTGCGTACTTTGGCAGTACACAGCGTGCATGGACCGAAAGGCTTCTGCTTTCACCATCTCCAATCGACGGCCAGTGGCTGCCTAAAACTGCCATCTACGCATTGGTCCATCTCACAGTTGTCATAACTGGACGTCCAAAGGGACTCTTTAAAGAATGCTCAAAACGAGTCGAGTCTGGAATGCAGATTATTCAAGGTTTGGCCCATGAAATTCTTCAATTCTTCTGTTTATTTTGTCTGTTTGCAATCACAAGTAAATCCGTCTGCTTGGAATTGATTTTATAATATCGACATGTCATCTGTTACTGAATGCCACTTATGTGAGGATATTTTACTTCTTAAGAATATGAGTAAAAGCTTAAGGGATCCCCTCTCGAAGCATAGCATATAACCATCCTTTGGGATGTTCCTGCAGATGAACTGGTTAAACTTGGAATTACAGATGGAGTCAGAGGTCCGCTCGATGTCCCTACTGTAGCTACTGTTGTTTTAAGCAATGATTCCTTCTATGAAGCTTGATTCTCTTCCTGTCTCTCCTTTTTGCAGAAGCTGATTTGCAACATTCGGCTATCTGGATGGCTGGTGTTTATCTAATGCTGCTGATGCAGTTCCTTGAGAACAAAGTTGCTTTGGAGCTTACAAGGTCAGAATTTGTGGAAGCAGAAGAGGTGGACCATTTGCCCTTTTAGTTTTTGCAAACCTATCTTTTTCTTCAATTCACTCAGAGATTCAATCCCGTTCAGTGTTCTACATATTTTAACTTATGATATGTTGAGGTTTTAGGGCCTGCTGAAGATTTGTTCAGAAAGTTAACTGGCTATGTGTAAAATTGATAGAGTAAAGAGCAGTGGAGCATGAAAATAGAAGAAAGCGATCTCTTTATTAAATAATCCGGGGTCATCTGTCCAGTAAATCAAAATCTTAACACTCTTGCTGCTTTGGATGTTATTTATAGGGGAAGTTTCCATCAATAAAAGGAAATAAGATTTCAAACAAACCTAAGTGCCTAAAAATAAAATATTATCTAAATCTGCAATTTAAACGCATCAGTAACAGATCTTGTTTCACGTGGTAGTGGTACTGGGTCCTCTTAATTGTATTTTCAGAATTATGATGTCTCTATATGTGAAGACTCAGCGCCCTAACAATCATTATTCATTGTGCAGGCACTGGTGGAGATGAAAAATTGGTTTTCGCGGTTTCCGACAATTTTGCAGGCTTCTGAGTGTGTGATTGAGATGCTTAGGGGGCAATATTCTCATTCAGTTGGCTGCTACAATGAAGCCGCTTTTCATTACATGGCAGCAACCAAGGTGCAATCTATGATTCTTAACCTTGGCTTAAATGGAAGATATTCAATAAACTTTGAGATGGCTGGTCTAAGTGCCTATTTGACACTCGTCGTTGGGTTTCTTTTTTCTGTTGTCCATGTCATAATATTTAATGTGTTTCAGATGACAGAAAGTAGATCAATGCAAGCAATGTGCCAAGCTTTTGCAGCTGTTTCCTACCTTTGCATTGGAGATGCTGAATCATCTTCAAAGGTGTGACAGTTTCATGCAGTTAAATCATACTTGGCTTAACTTTGTGTCCTGGGTTTGGTGAGCTGATCCAGGTTCCGTTCAATTCTCTGTGCTTTGGCTTTAGGCACTCGATTTAATTGGACCTCTTTATGGTGTGAAGAATTCCTTATCTGGTGTCAGAGAAGAAGCTAGTATTCTCTTTGCGTATGGCCTTCTTTTGATGAGGCAGCAAGATCTACAGGAAGCAAGGTATATGCTTGAGTTACCACATCAAAATCATGCTTAATCTTTTCTTTTGATAAAAAACTTGAAGTTGGATGCACTGTATATATAACTGAGGAATTGCTACTTCTCATGGCTGCTGAGACCTCAAACATCATATGGAAGATGTTATACAAAACCAAAGTAGACCAAGATGTGGCTTATCTGTGTGTTCATAATTACAGAGAATTTGTTTCAATTATTGTTCCTTGGATTGCACAGTAAGAGAAGAAATGGCTCAAATTTTGCTTTACAGTTTCATATCCTTATACCATGATAATATCTGTGCAGAAATCGACTAGCCAAAGGCTTGCAGATTGCGCATAATCATATGGGTAACCTGCAGCTAGTTGCACAGTATCTGACAGTCCTGGGAAATTTGGCTCTCGCTTTACATGATACTGTACAAGCCAGGGAAATTTTGCGTTCCTCTCTTACACTTGCAAAGAAGCTTTATGATATCCCAACTCAGATATGGGTTCTATCCATCTTGACAGGTGATTATTTTTTAATGTAGTTTCCACAGCCTAGAGAAGGAGGTTGGGGAAATATAACATGATTGTGATTAGCCTATCTATCCCATTGTTAATTGTAAGTCACTGGCAGTGAGTAGTCCTTGTAAAGCCCATAATCGCCTTGGCATTATATATGTTGGAAAACTCTCTTTGTAGGATCAGTGCAGTTAGATCCAAATTCGTGGGAAAATCATTGGTCAAATGCTTTTCGAAAGGTCTGAGTTCAGCATTTCTTATGGCAGCCCTGTATCAGCAGCTGGGTGAGAAAGGGAATGAGCTGGAGAATGAAGAATACCGGAAGAAAAAATGGGAGGACCTGCAGAGAAGACTTGCTGATGCACGTTCATCAGTTCATCACATTGAACTAGTAAGATGAAAGTTTTGATTGTAGTACGATTCAAATAGGAATAACCTCTGCTTGCACCTCTACAGATTGGCAAAGCTAGGCTAGAAGTGCAAAGGGTTGATGAGGTAGAGACGCAGCAGCCAGGCCAACCAATGCAGCTCAATCTGGACATTCCAGAGTCAGTTGGTATAGGAGCTCCGCAACCTGCTCCCTCCTCGTCAAGGCTGGTAGATTTGGAATCCGGAAGAAGAAGGGGGAAGCGAAGATTATGAGACCGACATTCCTCTCCTTGATGGCTCCATTTGAGAGTATTGCTGTGTGTAACACAACACTAGGGTGTATGTAGGTTGAAAGGAATGGTTGAACCCTTTGTTTAGGGGAAGACCAAGACCCCCATGAAACATGAGATTCGGTTAAAATGTGTAGTTGAGCCAAAAGCATCAAGTCGTTCATATAATTATTATTACCTGTTTGCCCTTTGCTGTCGTTAGCTGTGCAATGGGAGAAACAGGGTTCACTAGGTTGCCTTCATTGTCAGTGGTTGGACCATTTTGAACCTAGTCTCTGATCACTTGGCTGGTTCAAGTAGTTGCTCTCCTCTTCTATACGGTAGTTGTGGCTACCTCAGTACCAAAAATCATGAAAAATCATATCTACTTAGAAGTAGGGCGTAAAAGGAAAGAAAAGGGGGCCGACATTCAACTCTCTGATCATTTGATTATCAGTACTCAGCAGTAAATACTTATATCTTCCTTTGTCTCTATGCTTTTCTTCCCATCTTGTACTAAACGTTCCTTGCCACAAGGATTCGCATATTCTCAAGGAAGGTTTAACGTTCACCTACATCACACCTCCAACTATTCTTGAAGTTGTTTCTGTACCTCCATTTGCAGGTAAAGAGCTTCAGTTACTTTCAACATCGGTTTGTCAGATCAATTTCTCAAATGTGCTCCTCCTCTTTTTCTCAAGGCCCGACCAGTAACAACAACTTTCAATACCCCGACTTCACCTGAGAAGAAATGAGTTTTCATCTATAAGTGGAAACATAAGGTCTCACTCCATACCACATTTCAGAGGATTTGAATCTACAGTTTGAAACCTCTCTTGCTCACACCAAACTGATCAACTCTGGTTGCTTAATCCAATCACCTTTTCTACATCTTAGGCAGAAGTGCCATGAGTTACAGCAAAAAGCAAGAACTTACATCTCTTCCCTTGTGATTCCAAGTGCATTCCAACCCATTTGACATCGAGCCGATCGACCACCATCGTCAAAGACAGCTGGCTCCATTTTCTCCTCCGGAATCACCATTGAATCTAAAAGGAACTATTTTGGAGCCCTTTCCACGCTTATATTGACTTCTGATGACCATTGGTATTCGCTTAGTGTTTCAGATAGGCAAATGCATCGGACATGCAACGTAGCACCCTTTTGTTGTGTAATGCCAAGGAGGGAAAAATGGTTGATTTAACAAGTCTATTGATGTCTGGAATGAGCAATCTTTTTCAGAATCTGCTGGAGGATGCCATAGAAACATGATGGATTCGCAGTTCAAAGTAGAAATTGTCTTCGATGTGAGCAAGTGTAGCTGCACAAATATGACATTATGGATTACAGTAAAACCTTCAGGCACTGAAGATGCCAAAATGGAAGGACTCATGGTAGATAATATAGAAACAGTCTGGAATGCCAAAATACACATCGCTGAAGCTAATCTGAAAAGAAGCCAAATGTAGCATTCATGCAACAACAAAAGAATCATAATTCAAAACCTATAACCATGCAATCGCTTCGCCCACCTTCTAGCCATAAAATGGTCGTGGTAGTCCCAAGATTGTGCGCTGATGCTTGTTCTTCCACAGGTGAAGCTCGTAAATTCATCAATTTTGGAATCTTCCTTGTCACCAAAGCTCACCATTGTCTCTCCTCTTCTCCTGATACATTCTGCAGTCTCTCCTTCAACAAAGCTGTACCCCACAGGTACATCTACTACATGCTCCCCCCCGAGCTCTAGTAATATACGCCTCTCCTCACCTCCTCTCAGTCTACCTATCTTAACGATCTTGGCTTCCTCCCCAATTCTCAGTTGGATGTCATCCGCTATGGCTCCCAACACCTTTCCTAGGAACTCTTCAAACTCCCGCATCACAAAATCATTTGAAACCACATGAAACTTATGAACTATGACACGGGTCTGCATCATGTTGTCGGGATAATATGGTCTTGCTGGGGTGTCACAGAGATGTAGAATGCTGCACCGGGGATTCTTGAATGTGCGATCTTCAAGTATTTTGCTACCCTTCCTCAAGCCCTCGGATGGTTCGGCTTCTCCCATATAGAAGAGGCGATCAATTACTTGCAGAGCCATGCGCTTCCCAGAGGAAGTCATGCGTCTCAGAGAAAAAACTCGTGAGCATGTCACTATGGCTAAACGATCAACTGGGCGAAGGGAGAAAGCCACCAATGCCATAGCCTGTTTGAGGAGCCTCAAATGTGGCCCGTTGGGGCTTGTCACCAACACCAAGTCAATGGGCTGGGGATTTGTCAGTTTCACTGAAAGAAAGGCGAACAAACACTGGCCATCTTCTGGCCATGGGAGATAATGGGTTAGGAAGGCAGTTCGACCCATTTGTTGAAATGCAGCTCGGTGCGGATATGAAACTAAGGAGGGGGCAATGGGTACTAAAGAGAGATCAAGACAAGGATGATTGGAGCGATGATGAGGGTCAATAGGATCATCATCATCGTAGCGAGCAGAGCGCCTATGGACACGGAAATTGGCGATGGAGTCATCAAGGATACGGAAAACGGGATCCTTTTCAGTAGGCGGCAGTTTAACGTTGCGGGGGAGCTGCGTCCAGTGTGCCCTGCACACGGGGCAAGTTACACTTCCATGCCGCACATTGGCAACAACGCACGACAAGTGGAACGAGTGAGAGCATTGCCCCTTGAATATACCTTCTCCACGGCTGTTGTCCAGAGCTTCTAGACAAATTGCGCACAAGTTCTGCTGCATCGCCCAACCAACAAAATTTTATAACACATCTCCCGAGTAAGATTGAGAGGGAGCGAGAAAGAAAAACTGAATCAACAACACAAGTAGAAATCTACGAGCTAATAAGCTGAAACTTCATTACCAAAAAAAAAAAAAGCTGAAACTTGGAAGAAAGGAGGAAAATGCAATACCTTGGAAGTGGGAACGGTGATGCCCCTGCAGTCTGCTTTCTCATTCGGTGCATTCTGGGAGAGAGGCTTCGCAGTGCCTGTAGATCCTGGCGAGCTCTGTTTCATATGCAAAGATGGAAACTTTGTCACTGAAAATTCCATACACAAAATTTTGAGCCCCTCGCCAAATTCTGCGGAAAAGGTAGCATATTTGAGAAATTGAACAAAGACCCATAGTGGAAGCATGACATACAGGCGGATGAAGAAGAGGAGGAGCGGAAGAGAAGGAACCACATGCAGCCATCACTATTTTCTTGGCAGCTTTCCTTAGCTTGGAAGAAGCGCCTCCCACGCCCATTTCTCGTCACCGTCTTCTTGATGAAAAGATGAAACTAGCAGATTTTGGACACCGATGGGATATGACTATGAGGCGGAGAGACGACTTTGGGAAATTTATAGAACCTGAAAGCGCTCTCTCTCTCGTGTTACTGGTCCTTTGTGAAGGTCTCAACAGTTTGAGATGATGCCCAAATCCGGCCTGCATAAATACCCACATCAAGGCAAAGAATAAAGGGGTAATAATAATGCTGACACTTCTTTAGAGGAGGAAACGAAGAAAGAGACTAAAAGCAATTGACCTGCTGACTCATGTTTTACCGCTTTTCCTCATTGGATTGGCTTTAGGCCCAATGCGTTCATCAAGTAGAGGAGAAAAAGAAAATTAGAGAAGCATCGAGTTAAATTTAAAAAGGAAAGCAAGGTAAGGAGAGGGATGGAGGCTTTGGGTGGGTGGTCTACACTTCACAGAGACATCTTCGACAAGATTGGACCCACACCCACTTTTTACTCTCTCAAAAACCCTCGTCGCCATATTGTTTATCTTTTATCACACTCGAAACAATTCTCTCACAGTAACTGCTTTTCCTCGATGACCGTTACGTTGAAGTTTGAATTTCTCATACAAGCTTTCTATGATTGCTTGTTTTGAAAAAACTAAGACAAAACCAAAACAGATGACACATCAGGAACAACAAAAGGCGGATCTCTCGCTGAGAATCTAACATTGCTCAAACAAAACCACGGAGATATCTATTTCGCACTATTCCCTCTACTTCCGCAGTTCCACAGAGTAGACATATTCTGAAACTGCACCGTAAAAGAACGTTTTCCCGACAGGATGCAATGAAATTGGATGCAAAGCGAAACATAACTTGGCTCGACATAGATCTAAATTCACGCGCAACCAGAGACCAACCCTACACAAAAGCCGGACCATTTGATAGGCCCTCGCCACCCTTGAATGTCAGCCCGCATCTGTCAAAATGTTTTCCCAGTTCTACAACAAGACAGCCTCTGCCCATACTTTGCATAATATAGCCAAAACAGACTCCAAGACGATGTACATATATAGAGAATACACTTTCTATCGTGTGTGGTTATAGTACATTTTTCCCATATGATATAGACAACTTCCTCAGCTGCAGCACCCTCCTCCTTGCGACAATGATCCGTCTCTTCCACCTGATGGCCCTGGAATTCCTCCATATCCAACTTTTATTCCATAAGACTGCATATATATTGCAATGATTTAACATGAGACTCTCAAGCAAAATCTAGCAGAAGTCTTGATCGTACATCTGGGCACATGTGAGAAAAATGGAAGCCCCCGTTCCAACATGACATGAAGCAGAGAATGGAAAATTTACTCAATCTAACCTCATTTGACACATCAAATACACCATCTTGGACCTTCTTGTATATCGTTGCAGCTGTCTTGATGAATGCCTGCAGAAAATTTCACAGCACAAAAAAATGAGATGGCCCACATACTGAATATGATCATAAGAGTAGAATGGAAGAACCTCAAACATTCTGAGGAGAGCGCTTCCCCCTTTACACAGGATATTCCCCACAAATCTGCTTGTTCCTTTATCTTCCTATTCACTCTTATGTAGTCTATGACCCTAGACCGTTCTAAACATAATAACCTTGAAAAGCACTTCTCCCTAACCCATGACTAATTCTGGCATCACATTTAAAAATCTCTCCAACGGCCCAACCACTGAATACATGGTATTTCTCGTCATATAAGAATACAGTAGTGGATATAAGTTACGGAAAATTACAGAAAGTAGACGAGTTTGTGCATATGTGACTAGCTACATCCAGACAAGAACAATTTACCTCTTCAACATTCTGAGCGGTTTTGGCGGAGGCCTCCATAAATATTAGCCCATGCTCCTTTGCAAACTGTTCTCCTTCCTCTGTGCTAACTGCCCTTCGGTGGGCGAGATCACACTTATTACCAATGAGCATTATTGTCATGTTTGCATTCGCATGCTGCCTGGCATCCTCTAGCCAGCTGGCCAGGTGATTAAACGTTTCCCTCCTGCAAAGCAACAGGATCAATTATGTGAACATCAATGCTTAAACAGTAAAACATGATACGGATCACCTGCCCTTTCCAGCAAACACATCCAATTGCAAAATTTAGATGGCATTATGGAGCATTGAAGCAAAAGCAGAAAATACCAAGAGAAAGCTGGAAAAGACTGGTTCAGTATCAAATAATCAAAAGCGCATAACCATGCTCAACTGGATGTTTGTAGCTAATAAAAGAGAGTCAATTCTTGAGAAGAAGAGACAGCAAAAGCGTTACCTCGTGATATCATAGACGAGCAATGCTCCTGCAGCCCCTCTGTAATAGGATCTGGTAATAGATCTGAAGGATTCTTGACCAGCCTAGCGTATCACACCAAGATAATATAGGATTAGTGACGTTTATGCAAAAGAAAACATTTGCTGCTGACAGCAATCTCATGAATTACGAAAACAACAGCTCCCTAATCCACGCAAACAACAAGTTCGCACATCAGTAAAGAAAGGGAGAAACGGAAGATACAGTGTCCCAAATCTGGAGTTTGATGGGTTTGTTGTCGATGGTGATCATTCTGGCCCCAAACTCAACACCGATGGTGAGGTCATGCACCGGCTGGAACCTCTTGTCGGTGAACTGAAGCAGAAGACATGATTTTCCGACTCCTTCACTCCCAAGCCACCCCGACAAGAAAATACACATCCATCAACGTCGATGATATACGGCCATCAAAATATAACGAGACAGACATGCCGAGAAGTCATGAAACTTGTGACATTGGGAACAACACAAAAACGTAGTGTAGAGGATGCAAGACATTTGAATCCAAATTCTATTTCAATATGCATCGATCTGATCAGCGGAAAAGGGAGAGAAGCTACCAGTGTCGCCGATGATGATATACTTGAAGAGATACGCATAAGACATCTTCCGCTTGAATCGGATCAGGCGATTTCGACGACCGGAGAAGACGAAGAGGGGGGGGGGGGGGGCGCAGG
>NW_010967966.1:399075-422518 GCF_000463585.1 Tarenaya hassleriana | reverse complement strand
GGGGGGGGGGGGGGGGGGGTAGAGAGTTTGTACGAGGACGGTTCGGTTGTTTTCCAGTGATTCCACTCAAATCTGAAACATCCCCATTGTCGCCTGTATACACACTTGAAGGCGTTTCCATATTCCGTGTATGCACAGCGTGACGTTCCTCCAATCCACCAGATTCTGATGGGCTTCAACTTCAAGCATGAGTGGGTTTCCGTTGGGCCTAACGACAACATACAAACTTAAAAAAAGAGGATTTGGAAATGCTATTTTTAGATGAATAAAAAGGAATAATGAAAGACTTTGACAAGTGAGGGACTCTGAACACTTGTTTCCACGCTTAGGGTAATAGGCTAATAGCATACTTCACGTAATCTCTTATCAACAAATCACCAAAACTTGGATCGTCGTAGAAGTTTTGTACAAGTATGGAAGATGAGAGGTGACAATGGTTGCTCCAACTTTGGATGAGAGAGAAAAAGTGTTTTTCATGTCTTGAGATATATCATTGAAAATTTTATCAAATCCAAAAAATATATATTTTGAAATATTTATTATTATATCTATTTATTTATTTAATGTAAGACTATTATATATTTTGAAATATTTATTATTATATCTATTTATTTATTTAATGTAAGACTCTCATCTATTTATACGTTATTTTGAGATTGAATAAAAAAATATTATTTCGCATATTTCTACATGGTATCTGAACTTCTGGTTTTTTCTAGTTTATTGGTTTTTTTTATAAAAAATGGTGGATGACAATAAGAGTGAAGATGAAGATGACGATGATATATCGATCCAGTGATAATATCATTTCGAATTTTTTTTAAGAATAAGAGAGTCATTTTTTTTTAAAATTTTCTCTCATAATCCCACATGTTTCAAAATCATCTTACTCTTGCAAAAATTTGTTGTCACTAAACGCTTTCGCATAGTTGTCTTTCAATCTCGGATGAATCAAAGTTATTCTCGAAACTTTTTTCACACCGCGATTGTCGTCTTTTTTTTGTTATCATCAAACGATTCTTTTTGCGTGTTGTCGAATTTGCAGCGCAGACGTTCGATTTTTTTTCAATTATATCTTCTATTGACATAAATTCCAATGTGATGTGGTTCAAGCGACATGCGTTTGATCATCTTTTCTGTAAGTTTGGCATTTCATGATCTTCGCGCTCCAGCTTGAAGGGGATTTTGAGATATATCGGATCTTGAAGAATATTATGAGATATATTATATAATGGAGATCTTATTAAATCCGGAAAATATATATTCTGGAATATTTATTAGGGAGAATCGCCGTAAAATACCTTTACTTTTCTCTGGTCTCAATTTAATACCTGTGCTTTTTTAATTACTGAATAATACCTGTACAATTGGTTTTTCTCTAAATAAATCCTATACTTTTAAATTATTGACCAAAAAATACCTACCGTCAAATAACCGCCACGTAGACAAACGGAAATCCTACGTGGCGGCGAAATTCTTAACCTCTCTCCTAATCATCGCGTCATGTCATCGCCACATCAGAAATTAAATAATAAATAAATAAAAAAATAAATTACTTAATCAGGTGTCCAATAAGAGGCAACAAGTACTACGGAGAAGAGTTCAGGGTGGAGAGTTACTGGACACAGTGCATGGCAGAGGGCAAAGAACGTCCCTTGAGAGCTTGGATCTTCGGAGGTCGTCGGTGGAGGAAGTCAGTACATGATGCAAAACGGCGAGTACTGGATGGTTGTATTGTCATACAGTATGGATTAGTGTTAGCAAGCAAAGTTATCATACATACATACATATATATTTGCATATATATACATATACATTATACATACACATATATATACATATATACATATGCATACACACACATATATAAATAATATATATACATATACATGCTATATATATACATACATATAAATATATAAATATATGTATATACATATTTATATATATGTATATGTTGTATATATATGTATATATATGTTTGTGTATGTGTTGTATATGCATGTATATCTATATATATATGTATGTATGCATGCATATGTATATATGTATATATATGTATGTATAATGTATATGTATATATATATGTGAATGTATATGTATGTATGTATATATATATATATGTACGTTTATATATATGTATTAATATATATATATATATGTGTGTATTTATATGTATGTAATATGTATATAAACATGTGTATATATATATGTGTATGTGTATATATATATTTTTATTATTTATATATATGTATATTTATGTGTATGTATATATATATATATATTTATCTATGGTATATATATATATATGTGTGTGTTTATATGTATGTATATATGTGTATGTATATATTTATATACGTATATATATATGCATATATATATGTGTATGTGTATATATATATATTTATTATTTATTTTATGATTTTAATTTATTTAATTAATTATTATTATTAATTAATTTATTAATTATTTATTTTTTATTTATTTTTTATTTATTTTCTGACGTGACGATGACATGGCGCGATGATTAGGAGAGAGGTTGAGAATTTCACCGCCACGTAAGATTTCCGTTTGTCTACGTGGCGGTTATTTGACGGTAGGTATTTTTTGGCCAATAATTTAAAAGTATAGAATTTATTTGGAGAAAAACCAATTGTACAGATATTATTCAGTAATTAAAAAAGTACAGGTATTAAATTGAGATTAGGGAAAAGTACAGATATTTTACGGCGATTATCCCTATTTATTATTATATCTATTTGCTTATTTAATATAAGATTCTCATCTATTTATACGTTATTTTGAATTTGAATAAAAAAAACATCATTCCGCATATTTCTACATTTTTTGTTAGAATATAAGTTCCAATAGCGAAGATTGTGATCCACTTCAAGTCAATCATATAGATTCAACAAAACTCTATAATTCATATCACATGAACAATACAATAATGCATGAAAGAGAATCATTTAGAAAATAGAGAGGAAAGATAGAATTGGAGCATTTGGATGTCTTAACCACCAATCATGAGCATTTGAAATCTTCTATATCCCTATATATCTACATTATAGAACAATTTTCAATATCTTATCATATATAAACTCTAAAATACTACTACCAAACCAACCTAGAAGACCATGTCAAACGCCTAGGGATTAAAAAAGCAATCTAAATAATTGTCCTACAAAAAATGACTTTTTAATATAGCGCTCGTCAAAAGTGGCAAACTACCTGGTTTTGCAAGTATCAACAAGAATGTTTTTCACATCACTATGGTTTTCAATATATTCTCCAGCCATAAGCAATTCAGAAACAGCCTGAATAGAAGCATTGATGGATCATAACCAAGCTTTTCAATATAGATTTAAAAATAGTAAATTGTACGATTAAAAAAAGGACAAAGCACTATGAACGAAAAAGGCTTGATAGAACAAGTGTTTGAAAGCTCTTCATGGATTAAACGACAGAACAAGTGTTTGAACGCTCTTTATGGAGCAAATGCGAAAATTGTGCATGATGTCCAGGGACCAATAGTATAACTCCATAACATGACCAGAGAGAGAAAGATAAAGAGACGCATAGAACGAGTAATAAGTTGTTTTGTAAATAATTGGAAACCATTTCATCATAAGAGAAAATATATGTAACTGTTTGGGGGGTTAGAACTGATCATTGACCAAATGTTCAAATTTTGTCAAAGTTAAATTCGCAAATTTTTCCAATTGTCCCAAAAGACTAAATCAATACATAAAACCAACTAAGTTTAAACAACATTCAAATTTTGTCAAAGTTAACGTCTTCGCAACATATCTGTCGTATTCTCCTGAGTATTGATCTTACAAACGTCAATGTCACCATACTTAACATCTTGGATGAAATGGTATTTGTTATTTTTACGGACATTTCAAATCTGTTACTCCTTTTACAAACTCAAGTTTTCAGAAATCAAATCACTTGAGATATACTTTGAACAACACACAAATAGGATGACACAAAGTTTTTTTCGTAAATAAAACCTCGCATACATATGTTGATTACAACATAAAGTCATTAAATACAAAATAAGTAAAAAAATAGTTACAAACTTAAAACTTAAAAAACCGACGTAAACTCCTTAAAAACATAACTATCCATTAACAACAACAACCACTGCTTCTTCATTTTTCACATCAGTAATTAATTTTCTGAAAAACAAAAAAAAACACAAACTTTTGAAACAAAATATTAACAGTATCTCATGTCAATATGTTTCGTCTTGTGATCCTTGGTAAGAAAAATGAGGCTCGGACTTTCACTAAAGATTGTAGAGATTTTCGAATCCTCACATAACTCTCCAAACAGTCCCTTTAATCATAGCGCTTCTGTATAAGCCTCTGCAATCGCCATGTAATCCATCTCAAACGGTCATAAATCGTACTTCATAAATGTCATCAGTGAGATCTAACTAAACTTTGAAGAAATCATTAATTCATAACACCGCAATTTTCGATTTCAATAAACCAACTCTGATATCAGTTTGTTAGAGTTTCACGCCACGGGAATAAATGGGGATGGTATAAAGAAACGACAAAGAGAAGAACAATAAAAATAAATGATAAATGGATTTACGTGGAAAAACACGGGTAAAGAGAGAACATTCACAATAAAGAACGAAATGTATACCTTAGCATTACATCTTCTGCTGCATTTTGTAACAAATACGACCTCCATACATGAGATGTGAGATATATGAAATATTTACGAATACAAAACGGACAGTTGCCCCAAAACCTAGAAAAAATATATAACTATATTCAAAACCCAAAATGAATAATTACCATGTCCTAGACCTAAAATAAAATTGGGTCACATTCTTAACATTAGGGAACATATTGCAAGAGAAAATCTTACTGGACAATCAACCCCTCTTCTCGGCACTCTTGGAATCTTAGGAAGCTAATAGGGTTCAAGGAGCTAGTAAGACCACTGCTAAAAAAGAAACTAGGAAATGGCGAGGATACTTACTTTTGATTGGATTCTTGGACTGAGCTTGGTCCTCTAATCCAATTCATTGGAGAACAAGGACCTCGACAAATGCGTATCTCGCTCCATGCTAAAGTAAACGAAGCAACGGACATAAATGGATGGCATCTCCCTGCAGCTCGATCGGACACGATACTAAGACTTCAGCAGATCTTGACAACCATGGAGGCTCCATCACCGGAAAAGGGCCGCGACACCACGCTATGGAGACATGACGCAAGCACATTCAAGACAACATGCATTCAGCACTGCAAGAACATGGAGCCAGCTGAGATCGACTTCGTCTGAGGTAATATGGGCAATAAATATCTGGTTTAAACTCACCATACCACGACATGCGTTTGTCCAGTGGCAGACGCATTTGGGTAGACTACCAACAAAAGACAGATTGCATCGGTGGGGAGTCCAGACGAATGTAACCTGTTGCCTTTGTTCCCGGGAGGAGGAGTCGCATGAACACCTTTTCTTCGAGTACTCGTTCAGCTCAGAGATTTGGAAGCACTTCGCTGACAGGATCAGCCCTGATCCACCATCACGGCTCGCGCAAACACCCGGATGGCTTGAAGCGGCTGGTCGAAGCAGAGACAGATAGAGGGGAATACTTGTTCGGACCACTATGCAGGCACTAATATACCTCATCTGGCGAGAGAGGAATAATCAAATCTTCTGCTCTAAGCCAACCGACGCTGCTGTTATAAAACATCAACTCGACCGACTTGTGCGGAATATCATTTTATCAAACCAGAAAAGATTACAACCAGGAGAAAATTTGCTCTTGCAGGATAGGTTCCATCTAACAAGACCACCATGAAAATTTTGTTGTATTGATATTTTGCTATTTTGCTATTTTGTAAAGCTCCCAGACATGGAAGTTCTACTTTTGATATACGGTTCTTCAACCATGTATGTGTGACTGATCCTTTTTATTAATTTATTCACATTTCATAAAAAAAAAAACATGATATTTATCCACAAAGTGATAAAACATCCAAATTAAAGCTATTATACTAAAAATAATAATATCTGCGTAACAAAAATATTACCATGAATGACGTGTTTAATCACTTTGGTTTTTTGCATCGTTGAAAAAAAAGATATATAAAAAACATGAAAACTAGTTTTGAAGTAGGCAACAAAAGACGTTTATCAATGCATGCTGTGAAAAGCCTCATGCTTTACTGCCTCACTGTTTGACAACACGCAGAAGGGAAGAAGAAGAAGAAAAAGAAACCGCAGCTTGACTTGAAATTTGAATGCTCAGAGCACAAATGAAGACATTGTTGTCATCAGTACTTTTGGTGCCCATCAACTCGAGGCCCAGTTGTTGTTGATGAAGAGCCATCCATTTTAGGAACAAAGAAAAAGCCGCTGTGGGCATTAGGATGGAAATGCCCATACTCATCAGCCCTCTTTACCAGCAAGCTCCCACTCACGCTGACAGCTCGTTCTCCCTCCAACTCTCTGTAGCGGTGAAGGTACAAGGTGAGGGGCTCGATGTAGTCGTCGAAACCCAGCTTGCTCATGGCCCACAGCACGTCCTCTGCAGTTATGGTCTTCCGCTGCTCTCTCTGGCATCTCTCATTCGCCTCCCCTGTTACGAAGCTTATGTACTCCGACACACACTCCTGTATCGTTTCCTTTGCTTCATCCGATATTTTCGCCTGCACTGGTAACATCCTCCTCATTATCCTTATCACGTTCGCTATCGGCATGTACCTATCTTGCTCTCTCACCCTGCACTCTTCTCCCGTCTCCTGGACCATGAATTTTGCTGCTAAACCCACAATACAGTTACGGTTTTCAGTTAATCGTCATCTTTTGCTGATAAAAATTGGAAACAAGGGTCGCATGCAAATGCAGAGGTAAAACGGTCTAGTATCACCCCCACTAAATGGGACTCCTCTAATGGTCGCATGCAAAAGCATGGAACGAGAGAGGAAGAGGTGCGATGAGAAGGAGCAGAAACAGAAGAAAATAAAAGCAATTCGGCTGGTTGTCCCACGCATATATACACTACCACAAGTGGTGGTGGTGTTAGAGTGCTTGCGAAAGCCATGATAACCCCCACGTTCCATCTCTGTGTCTGCCTCCTGTCCTCGTCCCCGACACTTGATTTTTCCCGTGAAAGGAATAGAATTCAGGATTTTTGGTTGTGATGAAGAGATGCTTGGAAGTTATAAGCTTAAGCAAAAGAAGAGAGAGGGGGTAGTGGGCAAGTGTCACACTATATAGTTGCCTTAAAAACTCCATAACGTGGCAGCCATAGTCGATGTGACCGAGGAGATCCACTTAACTCCCTCCTGTTTTGTCCCTTTTTACCATCACATTTCATTTGTTGTTATTCCTCTGCATTTAGTTCCAGCGCTCTTACCACAACAACAACAAGAAGCCATCTTTCTACCATATAAACATATCCCCAGTAACTTAAGTCTCAAAACAGGTAGTAAATTTCATCACTTTCCCTAAGATATGATATAGCATTCTCTATCTAAACCAAATCTCCAGCCGTCTTGTTGTAAAGGCTATCCAGTTCCTGAAAGTAACAACAGGTCTTGCTGTGTTCCGCCCGCTTCCTCCCACCTTCCTCCATCACTTTCCTGTAATACTTGTTCATATTCTCCCACTTCTCCTTGCACTTCTTCGCCGACCGTTTGTACCCCTTTTCCCGCATTCTCTCTGATATCTCATCCCATATCGACCCCTTCCCTACCTTCTCTTCTACCTCGCTTCTGATCGTTATCAACGCCTGCATCTCTGCTCGCGGCCACCTTCTGCTGCTGTTCAAATCACACAACTTGGGTGTTTGTTCTGGCAGATTCTGGGGTTGCGGTCGAGGGATCTCCGTCTCCTGTCCTATCACCGTTTGTATCAGGGAAATGATAGCTGAGCCGCGCGCCATCTCTTGTGCAATCACCTCCTCGCCTCGTTTCATCCTCTCCATTTCTTGCTGCTTCCAAGCTTCTTCCCTGAGTATTCTTTCCCGCTCCTTCGTCTCAATCACCTCCATCAACTGCTCATTCATCTTCTCCTGTCTTTTCAACATATTCCCCACCAGCTTTTCCAAGAAATGCTGGAGCTTTTCCCGTGTTTTCCGCTTTCTCTTACCGATGGTGGCTGCCGCCTGGATGCCACCTGACCCACCATCGCTATCAACAGAGGAACTGCAAGCCAAGAAATGTTCATATCAAACTGTCAGCATTCCCAAACCAGGTTCAGAGAGGACAGAACACTGAACAAAGCAAAGTCTTCGCTTCATCACACTTGATCGAGTTCAACAAGATTCAAGATTTTTGGCAACTCATAAAAACTTTTTCCATCACAACATCGTTCAACAGATACATTCACCCTTGGTTTGAGTATGCAGTTCTCCCAAGAATCTGCCGGAACCGTGAAGATTGATACTGCGTATATGCGGTACGAGCTTAACCAATCCCACATGAAAAATAAACCAGAGAGAACTCTCAAAATTATCTAACAGAAGATTCTAATGACGCCATATCAGTCTTGTTAGCCTTCCACAAATGTCAATGCTTCAGGTTTCCAGCTAACAAAATCACATGATCACAAACTAGTCCAAACAAAACATCTGTGAATGAATCTAGCATCATATGATGGCACGAGCAACAGCAAATGAGATCTGAACAGGGGAAGCGAGTGGTCTGGTTGATATACAGCAGATCAAGAAGCAATGTCAAGTTGAAGAAACGCATAAGAACACAGAGAATAGTAAACCATATTCAAAGGAAAATTTCTCCGAGGTGAAAGACGTATGGGTGAAGAAACTCTCCTTTATCTTGAACAACAATTTATAGTTCACACGTTAACAATTCCGAGTCATTAGTTAATCGATAAAATGAAACCATAAGCAAAGCTTTTCAACTTTTACTGTGAATACCTCAGAGACGCACCATCACAAGCGGTACCAGTTCCAAATCTAGTGCCCGAACCGACCCCACCCGGATGATCCTTGGCGAACCCACGTGCCAAGTCACCTCTTTTTTCGACGTCGACGATCTTAGCCCCCAAGGGTGCGTCGAAGCAGCCAAGCTCCGGCAACTGGTCTAGGGTTCCAGCGAGAACATCAAGAGGATGCTGGTCCTCCGAGGGCAGCCTGTCTCCGTACCTAATGGGTCTCAGCTTCCGCGGCGGCGGGGCCAAGTCGGCGAGCGTGATCAGACCGCCGTTGGAACCTTCGGGTCGGGCACGGATCCATCCACAGCCAATTTCGGAGCCAACCAATGGGTCGACATCATCGGTGACAAGGTTCCGACGGTCGCCGGCAAGAAGTTCCATAGCGGCGTGGAACAGTCGTCGGAGAGACGGGTGAAGTAAAACGAGTTAAAGAAAAGGGTAAAACTAGGTGTGGTGAACATTGACGGTTATGACCCTGATCGGACAAGGATAACTTCGATTTTGTCCTTGGCGCTGACGTGTTGGTCCAGGGAGTGAAGTAGAGATCCAAAACTCGATTTTCTAATGCATAGCTGAGACTGAGATCTCGCATTTTGGCCCTCTTTCTATTCTTCATGTTAATTCAGTCTGGTTGGACTCCGTATATCTTTCACGTATAGGAATATTGCCTTGAATGCTGCGTAATAAATGATGAAGATGTGGGGGGGATAATGTGAACATCTCTACGTAGTCTCAATATTTGCCATGGAAGGATTGGTTTGACAAAAATCATATGCGGATGGAATGGGCGAGCATTCGATGACCAAACCCCACAGGAAATATTGTGTCCGGTTGGGCAGGTCCATTCAGACACCTAAACCATATAGAAAGGAGAAACGTCACATGAAAACGAATACAAATTAAATAATATTTGTAAGGCGTAAGGATATCAATCAAAGAGTAGGCGAACAACTCATGCTTCCGATTGCCGCCTCTTTCCAATTCTAATGTTGTTAGCCTTCTTTTGTTTACAAATGTGAGATATAAAAGTCACAAACGAGGTTCCTAGACAGAGCTCCAACCTCTACCCACGCAAAGGGTCTCTCTCCTTGCATCCATTCCCTTTTTGCCGCTGCCTGCATATACAATATACAAAGCACACGTGCATATATACAGAGACTTGTACCAATCTTGGAGAGCATTTTTAAACAGGCAGAGGAAATGGGGAGCTTATCCGTCTTTCTGCTGTTATGCATCTTCTCGGAGACTGCGGTTTCAGAGAGGATATGGAGCAGAGAGGAGATGGCAGCATTGGCTGGCTATGGCGAAGAGAAGCTATCATCGGTGGTTGTCACGGGCTCTCTTCTCTCCTCTGGCTCTCTGCCTGTTCCAGGTTTATCACTTTGCTTTTCCCCACGTCTCCTTCGGAAGGTTTTGAGACATTTTCTGATTCTAATCGTTTTAAAAAAAGCTGCAAAAACTTTGACTTCATGAAGCCAACGGTTACTTGTATGTAAAGCAAACGACCATCCTCCCTTTTTTTTTTAAATTAAAATTCCTTATCACTTTGGGTAGAAAGGAAAAGATGAGTCTCAAGAAAACCTTGACGTTTCATCAGACCAAAATTTTTATACATGTGGATTTTTTTTTCCTAAAAAAAATGACACTAAGCAGGTGCCGTAGTTGGGGTGAAGTGCGAGGCGGAAGGCAAAAGAAGAACAGGATGGATAAAAGCTGTTACAGATGAGCATGGAGAATTCGAGATAGAGCTTCCGTCCAGCCTCCACGCCATTCCTGACCTGGCAAATGCATGTTTAGTCAAACCAGTTCATGTACCAGAACCTTACAAGTGCTTCCCATCTGCTAGAGGTCTAACCCTTGTTTCGTCTAGCCACGGCTTCCGCGTGTACACAGCAGGCAGCATCACAATCCGAGAAGAGCAAGAGGCATTTGTATGATATGGACAAAAATCCGAGTCTGTTTTCTCACGGTCCTGACAGGCCGTGTCTGTACTCACACGGATTTGTGTGTGAGACAGGAGAGAAAGGCCTCAAAGCTGCCCCCGGGGCTAATTCCGTTTACATGTAAAATCCCACCCAAGCTATGACAGTAAAATAAATAACCTCTGGCTACAATGTAGAATGAGATAAGAGAGAGGATCCCGCCAGCAGAACGTAACATCGTAGACTAGAGAAATATTGCTATGAGATCCGACCCTTCTTTTCCGTTACAGAAACGTGCGAATTTACAGTGAAAGGAGAAGCACTCTTACCAGACTATAGGACTACAACAAAGCTGTCACATTTACATGGAAACGAATGGGTTTTTAAGGGGAGGTCCAAGCAGAACATGTGGACATTGCTCTCCGCTTCCACAAGAGAAAGAGCGCTCCGTCGCTTCCAGCAAGTCTGTAATTAGGATCAAACCCTTTCAACAGTTGATTCACCTCCCACACAACCGACGTACTGAGCTCACACGGCATAAACCCAGCCATCATCATTCTCATTCTCCATTTCCCAAGCAGCTCATGTCTCTCCACTCTCTCTCCCTCCTCACACCCTATCATATTCACTATATCTCTCGCCACACAGTGTTGCTCCGCTCTTATTCTCTCTTCATCTTCCCTCCGTCTCCCTGCATCTATCGACTCGAACATCGCTGTGTAGTAATCTAGCGTCTCCATAAATCTCGACAGAAACGGCGAAGTGTTTGTATTCGACTCTTGTTCTATCAGTGTTACCAGTTTCGGGGAGAGGCTCCTCACCAGTTGTAATAGTCTGTCCCTGTGATTGTGAACGCTCACACTTTCATCCGGCATATGGTGCAACACGTACGGGAAATTCACAGCAATGGCAAACCCGGGTTTGACCCCGAGATGTTCACGTTGAACCTCGCAACCAGACATCATCCCGTCCTGAAACTCAAACGGCACACCACATGACTGCGCAAATCTTGACAGCTTCTCGCCCACCAAGCTGAGCCCACCACCCCGGGCGTAGTTGGACTGTGAATCGTCAAGACCAGTCAAACGCAGCAATGGTGGTCCACCTGGACGTTTCGCCAGTTGCTGGATGAGATAAACATACTGTGTCCCCTGTGCAATCTGGAAATCAACAATGTGGATCCTAGGTTCGTCAACCATAGCTTCCAAGATTGCGGCGTTGGAAGATATGTATGCAAATTTCCAGTACGGGCAGATTTCATAGAGAACGCCCATGTAAGACATCAGTTCTCTTCCTGTTGGTTCTTTGCATTTCAACGCTTTGTATATGTTGCTTCCGGAGCCTTCAAGCCTCGCCCTCAGCCCTTCAAGCATGTAAGCGCCTAATCGTTGGATCGGATCGCCTGAAACTGAAACCATCTGTTCCAAAACATCAATGCATCCGAATGCTGTAGCAGTATCCCCTTCAGAGACCGCCCGAGCACCCTCAATCAGCACTTCTTTCAAGTCCAACTGTGGGGTCAACGCCAAGAGTTCATTCCAGTTCCATGATTTTGTAGCTCCAGGGATGAAACCCGAGAATTCAACAGATTTTGAATCACAGCTCATGAGTGAGAACTCAAGTTCACGAATCTTGTTCTTGAACTCAGCTTCATCACAGGTGTAAGAAGATGACCCACTGAAAGGTGACCCATAAACATTGTCAGGGGACTGACGTGGATCTGAGAGACAGGAATGAGAAGCTTGTGGAGAGAACGGGCTGTGGTTAGACGAGACGCTGACCGAGGGAGAATCATAAGCAGGAAGACTACCAGAGGCAGTGGATGACTCAAGAGTGAAGAAGTGTTCTTCGGGCGGGTTGTTGGAAAGCGCATTCTTGTCTACAACTTGGAACTGAGGTGAACAATAGAGTTGAGGATACAACATATGGAGTCCAGACGCTGTCTGGTGCTTCTGAGACGTTTGCATCGGAAAACAAGACTGCCAAATTAGAATCCCAGGCGTTTGTTCGAGTTTTTTTTAACCTGCCGTGAGGAAAGAAGAATGGACAGAAGAGTCAGCGCTGGGTCAACACGACTACACTCTCAGATAAGGTTTTGTGTAATCCAACAACAGGCCATGGATTCCGGGGAACAAGCCTACTACATTCAAGACCAAAACCAGAAAACAGAAGCAAATCCATCCTACACATCTAAAGCATTAGTAGTCTATCTTCTCCACTCCACTGCGTGATCATCAACCTCGACGTCTGTACTTACCAAATCGGTAATATTCAAACGACGTCAACCCACTCGTTGTCCGCATCAGGAAGACTTTAAGCTTTTCTCGTCCCTAAAGGACTCGTCATCACTTCACATAACCAATACAAGCATATTGACTGTTATATACGGACAGTAGAGGGGGATCGAAACCCTAAATCGCCAAATTTAGCAATAATCTTATAATTTTGCAGGTTAAGGGACGGGTGAAAGCGATGATTCGCCACGAAAACATTAGCCCTAGGAGCATATCCAAGCAAAACCAAAAAACAAGAAGTTTCTAATTTTCGATCAATCAACAGGATACTTGGGAACATATCTTACGCGCAAGTCCTACAACCAAATCAGAACCTTCAAAAGATGACAAAGGCAAACAAAAGCCAGAATTTTTCTGACGAATCCGAACAGAAAAAAAAAATCCCAGAATCAAAATAATTGGGTCAGATGAACCGAACAAGAAGGAAGCTTTTTTCATTCGTGGGTCTGAAATAATTAATCAGACAGAATTGAAACGCACCTTATGGAGGATGACAAGGTGAGATTAAAATGCGTGAAGAAACTTTTCTTCGTAGGTTGTGTAAGTTAACCGCCCTCTCAGAACGAGGCTGCGACTCTGCTCGCTGAATATAATACTGAAGATCTGACGACTCTGATGAGCCCCTCTCCTTCCACTTATTTACGCAAATACCACTCCCAAGTCTGACCTCTGACTTTTGGACGGCACTGACCACTATTTGTCATGTTGTAAGTTATTAGCCAAAGATCTCTCCTTTTTTTCTTTCTTTTTGAAACCCCAAACAAAATAAAAACGAAAATTTGCTATCTTGAGAGTGACTAGAAAAGGGAAGGGATACTCTTATCCTTGCTTCCATTATATATTATGATTCGATAGCATAAAGACAGGGTACACACAATGCATATATATTCTCTCATAATGAATATGTATACGACAGTTGAGATGGGGTTGGGTGCGTACCGCGTAGGGGTGGCATTTCCGTGAATAAAGAGGAGATGTGGGGAGATAAGTGTCATAAAAGAAAAAGGGACAAAACCGAGTCCTGCCTAGAAACCACGGATTGGTATGTTCCTGGAAGACTCACAATCACACACGTGGTTTTCTCTTACCGAGCCCCCGCCAATCTTTATGAATTCCACTTTAATCCCCATAGTTTCAAATAATCATAGAAAACCCCCAGGTATTTCGTATAAGATGTCGGGGATCGGGATCGGGATCGGGATCTTCTACTGTCTCAACTCGTATTGGATCAGGCTTTAATTGGTAGGCGTTATGATTCGCTGATAACATCTTGCAATACAATAATCGAGGAGAGTCATCTTAATTTAAATCATTTTCGTTCGTATTATATTGTTATATATAAAAACGTGATATTGTGTCTGTGTGTGTATATTGCTTTTGAAAATGTTTAAGTTGGGGGAAAAGATGTGATCAGGACCAGAACAATTTACTCTTTTTTTTTAAACTTTCTTATCCTGATTACCTCAGCAAACTGTACCAAAAGTAAAGAAAAAAGAAAAAAGAAAAAGAAATGATCTGTAAAAGAAATAAGTTGAAAAATACTTTGGGAAGTTATGTACTCCCTCCGTCTCAAAATAATTATTGTTTTAGGTTATTTCACATTTTTTAAGAAAACAGATAAAAAGTCACGTATATCCTTATTTGATGATAAAATAATATTATCATTAATAATTTATTAGAATTTGACAAAGATAAAATTGGAAACTATTGTAAAAAAATGTCTTGGAAATGTAGAATGACAAATATTTTGAAACATGGAAGATAATCTAAAACTACAGATATTTTGAAACGGAGGGAGTAATTGTTTGGGGTTTCAAAGATGCGTCTTTTTTTTCTTTTGATTATATTGTTAGTGCCAACTAAAATCGATACGACAATAATGTTGTAGTTTGTGCGAGGAGGTCAATTTTTTACTAGTATAATCATCGCTGCATACGGTTGGAATATTCAGATTCTAGAAGGATATTTAGAGCACAGGTCCCAACCATGGTCTCGTTTTACTATTGCCTGTTATTTTTTTTAACAAAAAAAAAAGAAGAAGGTCCTACATGACAGAAGCAGTGCGTCACATTGATGTTTGGTAATTCATTTGGGAAATGTAATAAATTTTTTAAAAAAAAAATAACCAATGAAAAAGTGACAAAAATGAAGGGGTCTAACAGCACAATCTTGCGGTGTGTGGAACACATTTTCATATTTGTCTTAAGCTGCGTGGCAATAAAGACAAAAGAGGTGAGATCGCACAACTTGCCCAAAATAGAGTTTTAATTTTATTTTATATGATTTTTTAAAGTACGGCAAAAAATCAATAATAAAACATAGTTGATAATATTATGAACAAAGATTTGACATAGACTGAGCTATTTGAATTTCGAAAGCTTCCAAGTGTGATGAATTTGGACTGTCAAGTCCTTACGTGCTCCATGAAAAAGCCCTCTTCTGAACTCCCATCCTATATATATTAAAACAAGTAAATCTCTCTTATGAATCAAAACTGCATTTGAAACTTTTGTACCCCAACCTGGAGCAAACCCAATGCTCTGAGTGGGCCTTTTCATGGGCCTACGACCATTGGTGGGCCTGAATAATTATCAGTCTAGGTGTGAACTGTTCCATCCTACGGTAATTCGCGAGGGGATGGCAAAAAATACGAGGAAGCAAATTAATACAGCAGAAATTTATGCAAGCTTCATTTTATTACCCAAACAAAATGCAAGATAATATTTTCTCATTAATCTTATAGTATTTGTGGAAGAATAGAAATACTTTCGTATTTAGAAAACTATCAGTGCCACCAAATGAAGTCTATAATATTGTTGTAAAAAAACAAAAGAGGCAACTAAAGTTTAGAATGTTTCTTTGAAGAAGAGAATATAAGAATGTGTCTTAATTTGGTTTTTTGAATACCATCAACTGTTGATGTGATAGTAGTACATATAGATGGGATCTTGTCTAGATAATCCTTGATCATCAGGATGTGCAGTTGTCTTTAGATACAATCAAATACGATGAATGAGAGGTTTTGTCCAACCTCTAGACCTTTGCAATTCGTTAGAGGCGGAGGTTTGGGGTGTTTACAATGCTCTACGGTTGGGATGGGAGAAAGGTTGATGAAAGATGAAAATTCAGACAGATTCACAAACTACTATCTCATTGATAGAGAACTGATACAAATTCTCTTTTACGCTACGAAATCTGGTTCATAAATGTCAAGAAATGGTAAAGAAAGATTGGTCAGTGATTCTTAAAAAAATATATCGAGAAACAAACACAGTTGTTGATTGTTTGACAAAGTCTGCATTAGGAGCGGAATTGAGTGTGAAATGGTTGGATCATCCTCCATCTATTGTTATGGAAAATCTAACGGCAGATTCGATAAAAATTTTGGTCGAAAGAGAGTTTGATCATTGAGTTAAATCCCTCCGAAGAAAGAAAAAAAATGCAACATAATTACAAGACGGTCATCCTAAGTCAAAACAAATAAGCGTATGAACATCTCCATTCTTCTTTCTCTTTTTTCCAGACCTATTTCTTTTCCCTATACAAAAACGATATCCATTGGTATACATATCTATTTTGTTCATTTTCAAATTGAACATTTATTATTTGAGAGAGAAAAAGAAACCATCCGAGAGAGCCAGATGATTTGGGAGGATACAGATCGCATATCCGAGATTTTTTAAATATCTATATTCGATCCGTACAAATATTTAATTTTGTTATCTATATCTGATTCGTGATTTTTGGATATCTGTAAAAATTGCAAATATTTATTAATATTTGTATTCAACCTAAAACATAACAATAATAAAAAATAAAATTCTAAAATAAAATCAAACGTATATAAAATGTATAATCTATAAAATATAATCATTATTCAAAATTTGAAAACCATAATACAAATATTCTAAAGGGACGATTGGTTGCGTCACTATCTGTGACAGACGGAGTAATTGCGATTTTTAGTGGTTATGACCGATTGAAAAAACGATTGATTGAAACACAACCAACTGCAACTATATCAAAATGTAAAATTTCTAATTACAACTTCACACTTGCATAGCGATTGATTAAAAAGATCGAAGTATATTTTTTAAAAAATTTAATATTTTTTTAATAAAAAATATCTTTTTACGTGAAAGTAAATTAAATTGATGAAATTTTATATTTATATTTTATATTTAATTATTTTACAAATTTAGTAGATGATTTTTGTCAAATAATAACGAAAAATAATTACAACTATTTTAAATATATATATATATATATATTAAAATTACGATATTTTTTATAATTTATATCAAAACATAACCGCAATGGTATCAACCATTAACTACTAATTACAACCACCCACAATCATTATCAATAACAACTTATCAATCAATCAGTACTAATCATCCACAATCGCCAAAAAAATCACTGTAAATACATACACCAACAGCTACAACGGTACAATCAATAGAATCCTAAATCAAGTCAAATACAAACACAATTATAATCTACCACATTTAAATATATTCAATATTCAAAAGATTATACATCATAAAGATTAAAATTTCTAAATTTTCATATGTAAAAAATATATCTTGAATCTTCATAAAAAAATTATAAAGATTAATCATTCAAAATCTTCATACCAAAAAATCTGATTTCCAGAAATAGAGTCAACGAATATAAAAATGTAAAAATTTGTATTTAATTATTCACATGCTTATCAAATTTTTCTTAAAAGTATGCATCATATCGGATAATTCGATTTTAATAGTCATATTCAACAAATATTTTTAAACAAATATCGAATTTTCGATTCGAACAAATATCGAATAAAGGATTGTTTCGGGTTCTTGTGATATTATGCCCAGCCTGATCCTGTCGAGGAGGCCTATCTGTCACAAAAAAAAATGAAGTTTAAAAATTTGGCAATAGGAGGAACATTAATTCTCTGGTTACATAAAATAACTAATGGAAATAAAGAGAGCTAAGAAAAATCTTTTCCCTTGTTGGAAGTCTTGGTGATGTTTTGTAGAAAAGCCCACTAAGCCCAAAACCAAAAACCAAAGCGTGGTTCGGGGGATGAAATGCAAAGGCAGCACCTTCCCGTATTATTTTGTCTGGGTTTCTACAGCCAATAGGAGTGGGACAACATTCACTATGCTTACGTGAGAACTTTGTCCGTACATTCTCTGCTCTCCTACATTTATAACACGATAGACCGCCATTAAAAGCAAGCGAGAGAAGAAACAAGCAACGGAAAGAGCGAGCATGGGGCCACATGACTGCATCGACGCCTCTGCAATACCTCTCACTCGAGGTCTCTCTCCTTCTTCTCCCCTTCTCTTATGTATCATCCTGTAACAATGTTGTCTCTTATTTTCATCTCCTCCCTTTCCTGTCTTAAATTTCTCTAGTATCCCTAACATGTGTTTTTTTTACAAAAAAAAGAGGGGTTTTACGCGACGAATAACCAGTTCCAGAGAAGGGGTCCAAAGGGTTTCATGGAGGTAAAGGTTTTGGAGAACAATGAGCTTTACGTGCGAGTGGACATGCCCGGGGTTCCAGACGACGCCGTTCTGCACAGGATCGACAGCGTCAGGAAAAAGGTGGTCTTTTTCTCCGGAGAAACTCCGCCTGCCGCCGAGACTCAGCGTGAGTACTCCGGCTGCGCCGGTCTGGGCTGCGATTGCTGCGACATCACCGGCGTCAACGCCACTATGAAGGATGGTGTCCTTCGCATGCTTATCACCAGGGTTAAGGTCAAAGACGAAGATATGAGGTGCACCCTCACTTTGCCTACCTACACAGGTTCCATCCACACCCTGGTTCATTCCCTCGGACTTGAAAGTTTGCAGCTTTATAAAGAGGTGATTCACATGGATATAGGGAAATCGGGAAGATACCTGGAGGACCATCCATTTGTGGTGAAAGGACCGAAGAGGGCACATTTCGCAAAGGCAACGGAGGATGGAAGGCTGTGTGCAACGTTCGATGTGCCTGGTGCCTCAGCTGATGACGTTCGAGTCTTCCTCGAGGAAGATGAGGTTCGATTCTACGTTGAGACGGAGAAAGTGTGTGAACATGACGAGAGTGGCAGAGCCTACCTCGGAAGCATCGGGTACCATGGAATGTCTGGCGTCGTCTTCAACTGGGAAGCCAAACACGGCATCCTTCATCTCTTTCTTTCCCCTAATTGAAGAACAAGCCAAAGCGACTTTGGTCTTTGGTATCTCTGTCTGTGGATCTGATGAAGTTGATGCCCTTTCCGTGACTGTTTAAGGTTTTCAATGGCAAGGATTCTGTCGCTGTCTTCTTTAGACCCTCCCAACTCATTCTATCGTCAAAGTCACCAGAAATGCGTTTGAAACATGAAATATTTTATTCATCGAGGACTATAGAATCATTGCCATATATCACCTTCCAGTCTCAACTGAAAAGTTTTATTGATAGAATCTTCGATAATCTCAGCAACTTGGGAACATGTCGAACTTGTTACTTTTCATTTATATTTGCATTTTTGTTGTCTTCATCATGGATAGTTGAATGATTCGTTTAATTTTAGGTCGACATGTTAGTAATTTTAATATTAGTCCACTTTAACCAATAAATCAATTGCAGCATCCGTTTTGGCCATGATCTCTCCGTCCTTCCCTTCCGCCACGAGTTCAGACACAGCTGTTTCACACTCGCTCTTAAGCACACCACGATACATCCGATAGTAGACTCAGCGCGGCCGTCCAGATCCATCTCCTCCGTTGGGCCACTACAGTAACCACGTCATCGGGGTAGATGAAGAAGGTTACATCCCTTAGACAACCACGAAGATGGGTTGTAGCTTTGGTGGCAGTTTTTCCAAGGTGTGCCCGGGGTTCCACACGACGCCCTTCTGCACAGGATCGACAGCGTCAGGAAAATGGTGGTCCTTTCCGCCTTCCGCCGAGGCTCAGCGTGAGGAAAAAGCTGATCCACACACTGGCTCATTCCCTTGGACTTGAAAGTTTACAGCTCTATAAAGAGGTTTTCAGTGGGATGATACTCTATCTTCCTTCTTTGAATCCAATTTCATGAAAGACACCAGAAGAAAAGCGTTCGAATCCGATAGTCTTGAATTCCAAAAGGCAACAAGTCAAAATTAGACTTGGTCTTCATCGCGATTTGAATGTGACGTAAGGGATGACGGCACACAGACCCTGGGTGGTTGGAGTTTCATACTCAAAAGCGGGGAGACCCAGTCCAACTGAGAGTGAGAGATGGGTAAGCTCGGGTGTGATGCCCATGGCGATCTCAACGTCACCGAATTCAGCAAACCCTTGCCTTCCATAGGTATCTATGTTGCCTCTGCTTCATTCCTCTGCGCCCTTTCCATGGCCGCCGATCTTCTCCACGGCTTCCGCCACCGCAAATTCTGGTTCCCTTGCAACTTCTTCTCTCTCAACGCCACTTCCCTTACCTTAATCGCTGTTGGGATCAAACTCTCTCTCGATTTAAACACCTCGATGCCGAGTCGCCAAGATCAGCTTTCCAAACTCAGCAGCAGCGTCTTCGCCTGCATCGTCATGGCCAACTCCATGCCCTCTCTCGGCATCATGGAGACCAAAGATCTCCTCGCCAACGTCGTCGCCCTTGGAATCCTTATCATCACCCTTGTTGTCAATATCTGCATCCAGTTGGGGACAGGGGCCATCTACGTTTTCTGGAAAGAACATCTCTTCACCCTTTTTCTCATGCTTCTTATGCTCCTCATTCTGTGTTTCTCCGCTCTCACTGTTCCCACCACCAAGAACCTGTTAGAGCTCAAGTACAAGAAGAAGTATGAGATTGCCGTCAAGGAGTGTCCTGTGGAAACAGAGACAACAAGGGTCATGAAACTCAAACAAGACCTGATGAAATTTTGGATGATGGCCCATACCTGCAGCCCCCAGTTCGTGATGGCCCGTTCCGTCACATGCACCGCCTCCGGTTTCCTCTGCCTCCTAAGTGCCCTCACCCTCGGCGAAGCCATGGTTCAGTCTTACTTGAGACCCGGATCCCTAGGTTTCTGCAATGGAGATTCTGATTACAAGTGGTCAACCACCCTGGCCCTCGTCTCACAGACCACCGCAGTGGCAATAGGGTCCATTGCTCCAGCGACCAGATGGTTCACGGCTGTAAACTTCAGGTGTCCAATAAGAGGCAACAAGTACTACGGAGAAGAGTTCAGGGTGGAGAGTTACTGGACACAGTGCATGGCAGAGGGCAAAGAACGTCCCTTGAGAGCTTGGATCTTCGGAGGTCGTCGGTGGAGGAAGTCAGTACATGATGCAAAACGGCGAGTACTGGATGGTTGTATTGTCATACAGTATGGATTAGTGTTAGCAAGCAAAGTTATCCGTTTTGCCTCCGTGTACTGTGTGAGCCGGATCTTGATATGCTTCTACTTCAGCATCCGTAGACGGAGTAGCGATGAAAAGGAATCAGGAAGCACGAAATTGGATCTCGCCCGTTTTGTTCTGCATCTCGAGGGTGAGTCCGAGCTGGTGGAGCTGATGGTACGGAGCAACTGTGAGGCCACAGACCACTGGATACAGAATGGAAGGAAAAATCAGCCGAGGCATCTCATCGAGTTTCTTGAAGCTTCAAGATCAGGAGGATTTGAAGGGATTTTAGACTTTGACAGCTACGAGGTCCCTTCTCTGGCATCTGAAGAACCACCCAATTGCTGGGCTCTCCCTCTGGTAACACTTACAAGCATCGCTGTTGCACTTCCAAACATCAAAGCTTGCGCTCTTAAGAAGCTACTGAAAGCAGTCGACGAGGCACTTGTCTATGTCAACAAGTTTGAACACGTCTTGGACATGAGGGGAGACTTAGCCAACGCCAGGAAGGCTGCTGAGGTTGTTTGGTTAGGTGTCGATCTCTATCAAAAGTGGCTTGATGTGGATCTGAGAAAGCTGTCGTCCAAGCAAGAAAGAACTTCTGAGGAAACCCTCGAGGAGCTCGTTGATATCGCAAAGAAGAAATTTTCAGAGTCGTGGCAGGCGAACCTGATGGTGTGCATCAAACAGAAGGCGTCGCATTGGCCCATGAAAATACTGGCGGCCAACTCCATGTACAGAATCTGCCAAACTATGCTCGAAAACAACAGAAGAGGCGAGGACTTGTTCAAAGAGATGGAGAGGATGATCTCAGACATAGTTTCTGGTTGCTTAGCCAACACGCCGCTGGTTATATCGATGAAGTGCTTGGTGACGGCGGTAGAGGTGAGGGAAGAGTCGGTTGGGAAAGCAGCTTTGCATCTGGGAAGGACAGAGAAGATACTGGAGATCATAGAGAAGAGACGCATCCCTGAGTTGAGCCCCGACCAGATGGGGAAAATTGATGAATGGAGGACATTCTTCAGGTTTCACCTCAGCGTCTGACTAAAGCCCAATAAGCTCATGATGATTTTGGCCCGAATCAGAAAGCCCATGCGACTCAAATACGGTCTTACTTCCTTCACAAGCAATACATACTCTTGTTGTGTATATTGAATGTCTGCTCTTTTTCTTTCCCATTGTTTTGTTTCACACCTTAAACTAGCGTGCGTACCACCATATGATATGCGTGTGTGATAATACTGTCACATAGCAGTAACTGCAACGTTTTTATTTTTATTTTGGGTTGAATATAGGAGGAGAGGTTCCCAACTGGAAAACAGTGGGTGCCCAAAACCACAACGTTTTCATGATTAAGTCCGCTAGTCATTCGATTATTCATTTAAAAACATAAAATAAATAATTAGGGTATTATATGAAGTTTTAAGAGAAGAGAGAAATTGTCTGGAAGAAAGGGACAAACTTTGAAAGTGGGAGCCAAACGTGACACCCGCTTCTTCTCCTCCCTATATATACATTCCCCTCCTCAGATTGCTCATCACAGCCCTTTCCAAATTCTAAAGCATTCGGTCCGACTAGAGATGCAGAAGAGCGAGTCGGCATCCTCGCTGGGCCCTGGAGGGCTGGACCTTAGCCGGGCCCTCTTCAAGCCCATCCAGAACTCCGAGCCACCCACACCGTCCAAGCGCGGCACCAAGGTCTCCGTCGTCGGCGTCGGCAATGTCGGCATGGCCATCGCTCAGACCATCCTCACACAGGATCTCGCTGACGATATCGCCCTCGTCGACGCCAACCCCGATAAGCTCCGCGGCGAGATGCTAGATCTCCAGCACGCCGCAGCCTTCCTCCCCCGCACCAAGATCTCGGCCTCCGTGGACTACAACATCACCGCCGGATCCGACCTGTGCATCGTAACCGCCGGCGCTCGACAGAATCCAAGCGAGTC
>NW_010967966.1:391248-398754 GCF_000463585.1 Tarenaya hassleriana | reverse complement strand
TCCCGCCCCTCGCCCACCACTCCCCCGACTCGATCTTACTCATCGTCTCCAATCCCGTAGACGTCCTGACCTTCGTCGCCTGGAAGCTCTCGGGTTTTCCGGTCAATCGGGTGATTGGGTCCGGCACCAATCTGGATTCCTCCCGCTTCCGATTCCTGATAGCCGATCATCTGGACGTCAATGCTCAGGACGTGCAGGTCAGTTTTTCAATAAAAAACAAAAGAAAAGAAATAGGCACATTTTATAAAATATGACTTTTTTTCTATAAGAACTTTTAATTTGATACAAGAATTATCAAATATCCTAAATTATCAAATATCCTGAATCGATACAAGAATTATCCAATTTTATTGCAATTTTCTACCCAATCTGAAACGATGTTAATTATCTGTTAAAGACGTGGAATGCCACGTGGTGTCTGACATATGAAAATTTTTGTCACGTTAGAATGTCACGTCATATTTAAAAAAAAAAGAAGATAAAAAATCGAAAGCTCGAAAAAATAAAAATAAATTAAAAAATAAAAATAAAAAGCAAAAAAAAACATATATATACATATATATTCATATCTATATACAAATACAAATATAAACATATATATACTCCTATCTATATATATATATATGTTTATACATAGAAGTATATATGTTTATATTTATATTTGTGTGTGGATATCAATATATATGTATATATATATGTATGTTTTTATTTTGTATATATATATGTATATATATATATATGCATATGTATATATATACATATAGACGTGTATATGTATTTATATATATGTATGTATATATATAAATATATTTGTATATATGTATATGCACATATATTTGCATAGATGTATGTATATATATGTATATATTTTTTATTTTGTATGTATGTATGTATATATATATATGTATATCCACACATATATATGTGAATATATTTATATATATATATATATATGTGTATATATATAAATATATTTGTATGTATATATATGTATATACATCTGTATAGATGTTTGTATATATATATGTATATATTTTTTTATTTTGTACAAATATATAGATATATTTATACATAAGAGTATGTATATTTATATTTGTATTTGTATGTAAATATGAATATATATATATATATTTGCTTTTTATTTTCATTTTTTCAATTTATTTTTATTTTTTTCGATTTTTTTGTTTTTAAATCTGACGTGACATGCTGATGTGGTAAAATTTTTTTACGTGGCGTGTCATGTCAACCGCCACGTGTTATTCCACATCAGCTTTTAACGAATATCTGACACCGTTTCGGATTGTGTAGGAAATTGTATTAAAATTGGGTAATTCGTGTATCAATTTGGGATATTTGATAATTTGGTATAGTTTTTTTATCAAATTAAAAATTTACGTAGAAAAAAATCACATCTTACAAAGTATCGTATAAAAAAATATCATTTCCCTCGAAAAAAAAAGAAAGGAAGAGATGAGCAATATATAGGAGTGAGGTTTGGATGATGCAGGCTTACATCGTGGGGGAGCATGGAGACAGCTCGGTGGCGTTATGGTCAAGCATAAGCGTGGGAGGCATCCCTGTCCATAGCTTCCTGGAGAAAGAGACCCTCGAGACCATTCACAAACAAGTGGTTGAAAGCGCCTATGAAGTCATCAACCTCAAAGGCTACACTTCATGGGCCATCGGCTACTCTGTGGCCAATCTGGCTCGTTCTTTGCTCCGTGACCAGCGGAAGATCCATCCCGTCTCCCTTCTGGCTCGATGTTTTTATGGTATTGAAGGCGGGGACGTGTTCTTGAGCCTTCCTGCTCTGCTCGGCCGCTCCGGTGTTATATCCGTCTCTAATCTGGACATGACCCATGAAGAGACCGTTCGCCTTAATAATTCGGCCCACTCTTTATTGGATGCGCAGAGGCAGTTGGGCCTTTGACTTCTAATGATTCATGTTCTCATCTCCACTGTATCATCAACTATATCCATTGTTGAATTGAATTCACGTGATCGATTGTTGAATTGAATCCCCACAGTAATTGTTAAAAATTCTAACTTTTTCTAGAACTTGTACATTGAGTTCTGGTACAAATAGAAAAACGACGTCGTTGGGCCAAACTGTCAAAATGGGACAAATCTAAAAAAAAATCTTCTACTATCATCTTTACATCAAAAAAACTTTTATTTAAAATTAATTGTAAACAACCATCAACTATTAATTTGGAATAAAAACTATCATCAATTATATAATTTTTTTAAACTAATCTTTTATTTTAAATTTATTATAAAAAGAATTATTAATTATTATTTTTAATAAAAAAATTCCTAATATTTTTTTATAAGTGAAAAATTGTTTTTATAGAATTTATACAGGTAATGGTTATTGGGCCAAAATTAATAGTTGGTGCTGAGGATAGCTGAAGTTCCTGCCCTAATCGTAATCGGCCGAGTGAATTTGGATCTCCAGAACACAGAGAGAGAGAAAATGGCAGGAAGATTGAGCGGCGTTGCGTCGCGGATCATGGGTGGGAACGGCGTTGTTGCCCGATCTGTCGGTTCTTCTCTTCGCCAGCGCGCCGGCATGGGTCTCCCCGTCGGCAAACACATCGTCCCCGACAAGCCGGTCAGTATGTTCCCTTATCTTCCTCCTCATTTTACAAAAGGATCTGCGGGTTACATCTCCATTCTCCTTTTTTTTTACGTTGCTTCAGCTTCCGGTTAACGACGAACTCGTTTGGGACAACGGCACAGCATTTCCCGAACCCTGCGTTGATCGGATTGCTGATACCGTTGGAAAGGTACGCATTTTCTTATGATTTCTTGTATTTTCCGGCGATTTTGATTATAATCCCGATTGATTTTGGATGTTTGAGCAGTATGAAGCACTGGGATGGCTGTGTGGAGGTCTAGGGTTCTTTGTCACTCTGGGCCTGGCCGCCGTTTGGAACGATAAAGCTTCAAAGATTCCTTTTGTAAGTCAAATCTGCGTTTTCTGTCTCTGTATCTGCTGCTGGCATACTCATTCACAATAAACAAAGCTTTCTCATTCATTGTCACCAACATATGATTCTCTGAAAGCCCAAATTTTCCGGCATTTGGCTTCTGTATTCTGCATTAAGTTGTAAGAATGAGAGTATCAGGTTTGTTCTGTTTCATCATACTGTTTTTTTATGTACACACTACTCTCAGATATGTCTGGAGTGAAACATGATGCCCCAGTAGGTAACACTGTTAATTGGTTCTCTTAGTGACCTAGCGTCTAGCGTTGCTATAGGTTTTTCTAATTCTTCTACCTGTACCCTGAGGCATGTTGAAAGTTTTTTTTTTTGGTACTTCAAAGCTCTATCTAAAGTCCCATGTAAGAAATCTGAAGATTCAAGCTTTGCAAGTAGAAACAAAAATCCAGAAGTGGTTCTCTGGGAGCTTATTTCATCCATTTTGGTTTTCTCTTGTGGTAGTTGTGTTCCAATTCTATTGTCCGGCTTGTGCTCCCCTTAGCCTCTCACTTGGAGAAGATAGGGTATTTGCATTGGTTAATTTTTGCTGCCTATGGAAACTAAACCCGAAACAACAGATCTCATATTGGTGGTTGTATGCCACAGCAAATTGAGAGACTTTGCATCAGTTACTGGAGTGGAGACCAAGTTTGCATGTAACCTGGGTTTAGATTGGTAATGATAATGGATGGATCACACGGGGTAGTGGTTTGGGAAGTATTTTAGGGTGGGTGAGGGCTAAAAGATGCTGGTGGATAGGTCAGTATGGTTTTGTGGTTCTGCATCTAACTAATTGCTGGCAAATCATGAATAGGCGAGCTTATGTGTAGGCTGCATTTAGGGTGGGGGGTAAGCTCGATGTGGTTTAATAAACTGACAATCCTCTTCTATTGCAGACTCCGAAAGTTTTCGATGAGATTTTTGTAAAAAATTTACAAGTTAATTATTTTTTATGTCAAAATCAAGAACTCATATTTAATTTGGAAATTGAAAAAGTTCGGTATTAGTAATTTTTTTGGGATTTTCCCTTGGAATAATATGGAATTTGTCAAAATGGGTTTATGGGGGCCGCTGATTTTTTTCTTTCAATCTCTCACTGTTAAGACAAAGAATAAAGGGGTATCTCCTGTTCTGTTCTGTGCAAGTAACAATGGCAAGGTTTGCAGATGAGAAGACGCCGATCTCTCGTAGTTGTGGTTTTTGTACCCGACTTGTTATGTTTTGATATTGAGGGGGCGTTTTCAATTGCCCAAAGTATCCACCAACAGTGTTTATTTATCACTATCTGTCTTTTACTTGTTTATTGTTTCTTATACGAAAGATTTCTTCCGCCTTATCAAAATTGTAACGCATTAGCTGCATTTGGTAAGTATGACCGATGCTTCTCATAAACAAAAAAAGGAATCCCACCTCACCCCCCCCCCGGCTCAAAAATCCACGAGAATCATCCGGTCATATGGCGCGTCAGCCACCATAGATAAATACATCAATCCACGTGGAGGATGGGGAGAGGCTGTCACTTGTTCCGAATTTGATCGCAGCTAAATTTCAGGAAAAATAGAGATATACATGTGTATATAGCAGCAGCATGCTAAAAATATAGACGGAAGAGGCATGGTGGAACCCAAACCCTAGGAGATCCAGAAATCGAGAGAGGGAGAGGTCAAAGGAGGTAAGGATAGGGACGTGCGTGTCCAAGACAGGTGCTGGGCATGTGCCCGGGGCCTCTGGAAAGTCCGCGAAGAGGCTCTCGTCCCAGCACCTCGGAGGTGGATCCGGTTCCGGTTCCGTCGGAGAAGCGACTGATCAGTCTGATCTCGTCGGCGGACCTAAGATGAAGGGCCTCTTCAAATCCAAGCCTCGCACTCCCCCCGATATCGTCCGCCAGACGCGCGATCTCCTCCTCTACGCCGATCGAGCCGTCTCCTTGCCTGACCTCCGAGAATCCAAGCGAGAGGAGAAGGTCTTTTCTCTTTGTTCGTTACCCTGGATAAGCCGATCTGATTCTGGGTTTGATTATTCACGTTATTTTCGCTTCCATCTTGAGGAATCATCTGTTTTACTCCTGAAACCTGTTTTTTCGCCTTCTGATTCCGACGCCGAAAGGTTCTCGAACCTTTTGGTATGGACGGAACCTAGGTTACTGAGATACCGCTCCCTTTTGTTAATCGAAGAGAATGTAGGTGCCCTGTAGCTTTCCGTGCTTCAATTGAGCAGATCTTGGATAGTTTATTCTCTTACTGTGATGTAATTTTCTGGACCACGTGTTTTTGGATGATACGTTCAGTAAATCACGCCTACCAACTCAGTTCTAGCGTCTGGTTTTCCGGTTGTAGATGGCAGAGCTTAGCAAGAATATCCGGGAGATGAAGTCGATCCTATATGGAAACAGTGAGGCTGAGCCTGTCGCTGAAGCCTGTGCCCAGTTGACTCAGGAATTCTTTAAGGAGAATACTCTCCGCCTCTTAATTAGATGTCTCCCGACACTCAACTTGGAGGTATGTCTTTTTGGTTATCAAGTTGAGGATACAGAACGGTTGGATATGTTTTGGTCTTCTTGGTTTCATAACTCATCCAGATATGAGAGATTGGCTTTTTTTTTAGGCCAGGAAAGATGCTACACAGGTTGTTGCAAATTTACAGAGGCAACAAGTCAATTCAAGGCTGATTGCATCTGATTATCTGGAAGCCAACATTGATCTTATGGATATCCTTATAGAAGGGTGAGTTTGGTGAAGGAATAGTTCTGACTTCTGAGGAAGTCATAGTAGACATTTTCATTAATGGTCTCCGAAGTTGGTATTTCATGATAATTATTTGTCTTTTCTATGGATTTATATGCTCATTGGTTTGTGATTGTCTCAGCTATGAGAACACGGACATGGCTTTACATTATGGTGCTATGTTGAGGGAGTGCATCCGCCATCAGACTGTTGCAAAGTGAGCAAAAACTATACACTAGCTACAGTAAAAACTTATGCAGTTGCTGGTTTCGTCTCTATACAATAGACTACTGGAAAGTTATATACTGTAGCTACAGTCATAGGTTTTTAATGGGCTCATTATATTTAAAGGCGTTCATCTTTCTGGGATTCAGATATGTTTTGGAATCACGGCACATGAAGAAGTTTTTCGATTTCATACAGCTCCCCAATTTTGACATTGCTGCAGATGCTGCTGCAACCTTTAAGGTTCTGGAACACCACAACATTCTCTGAACTCTGCTTGAATTACCGTTTAGATCTTCTCATCTTGATTCATATCTGCCACCATTGAACATTTCTTCTAATTCTGTAAAATTTTGTTGCAGGAACTCTTGACAAGGCACAAGTCTACTGTCGCTGAGTTTCTCTCTAAGAATTATGACTGGGTAAGTTCTCAGATTAAGTTACCAGTTTTGGAGATTTCTGCCTGGATTCACGTTTTCAGTTTGGCTTAATGTCTTGAATTTCTCTTGTATGATTCTCTGTCATTTTGTTTTCAGTTCTTTGCTGAGTATAACTCAAAGCTTCTCGAATCCAGTAATTATATTACCAGACGACAGGCTGTTAAGGTAGAGTAACTTACAAGTTACAGAGGGTTATATTTAGCCATAAAAAAACTTGGAAAACATATACCAACAAATAGAGTGATCTAATTTATGGTATTTGTATTAATTGTTACAGTTGTTGGGTGATATATTGCTGGATCGATCAAATTCAGCTGTAATGACGAAATATGTGAGCTCCAGAGATAACTTAAGGATTCTCATGAATCTTCTCAGAGTATGATGCTTCACTTGATCGCTGAACTTTGTTTCTGACCTTCTGTCGAGGACTTTATTGATGTTTGGACTAAACTCGGGCCTATAAATGAAACATTGAATGTTTCAGGAATCAAGCAAGAGCATACAAATTGAAGCTTTCCATGTCTTCAAGGTATCTATCTTGTTTCTTGTGATATCTATCTACTGTGAATGAAACTAATCAATTGTCAAACGATATGCAATTCCATGCTGAAACATAATGGACAACGCTGGTAAATCATGTTTATTATTTATTGGCTAACGACCATTCTAACCGAGCCTTGAAAGTGAAAGAACTTGTTCAGGTTGGCTGATGTTGTGGTAGATCTTTGTAATAGAAAGGGAAACTCGGAGAGATTTATCATGTTATCACATTTGTACAGCTGTTTGCAGCGAACCAAAACAAGCCTCCAGACATTGTCAACATTCTTGTGGCAAACAGAAACAAGCTTCTGCGACTGTTGGCCGATTTCAAGCCTGACAAAGGTACATGATGTTTGTTAGGTGAAGGTTGGGTTGTGTCATCAATTCAAGAAACCTTTTCCAACAAAAATGTGAGACAAACTATGCAACTGTCATAGTAGCCTTTTAAACTTGAGGGAAAGGTGAAACCCTCCCTCACTAGCCCCGCGAAACATAATTAGATCAGACTCAAGTGTTTCCGAAAATATGTTTGAGAGTGTACTCAGGAATATATTAAGACTGAATAAGGTGAAAAGTTGGGGGGGGGGGGGG
>NW_010967966.1:377923-391042 GCF_000463585.1 Tarenaya hassleriana | reverse complement strand
GGGGGGGGGGGGGGGGTCTGTCCTTGTGATCATATGCATATATGTGAACGATTATTGAGTGTGTTTGATGATATAGCAGAGGACGAGAGGTTCGAAGCGGACAAAGCTCAGGTGGTGAGGGAAATTGCAGGGCTTGAGCCAAGAGATCGTGCATGACCCCCCCTCCTACACTGTCTACAAGGGGCTCTCTCTTTCTTTCTTTCTTTCCTGCACTGTAATTTTGGAAGACCAATTTTTTGAAGCACCAGTTGATGTTAGGTTACACTTGTCTGCTCCTCTCCGTCTAAAAATCAGGACCCATCTATATATATGGATATATACATACATTCACATGTACACTCCTGTGTCATTAAGGGAAAATCCCAAAAAAAATTATCGAATTTGGAGATAACTGACATATTAATACCGAACTTTTCAAATTTTCAAATTAAATATGAATTCGTCCATTTTGACACAAAATACTGAACTTGTAAATTTTTTACAAAAACTTCATCGACGTTAAACGGTGTTAAATCGATTAACGGTTGATCTAACACTCCACATTTCGTCATCCGCCACATCAGATAAAAATTTAAATTAAAAAAAAAACAAAAATAAAACAAACTAAAAATAAAAAAATAAAATAAAAATAAAAATAAAACTAAAAATTTAAATTTAAATTTAAAATTGAAACTGAAATTTAAAATTAAACAAAAAATAAAAACAAAAAGAAAAATATACAATATACAATATATATACACAAATATATATATATATACATAAAATAGTAAATATTAAATATATATATATATGTATGTATACATATATATATTTAATATTTACTATTTTATGTATATAAATATATATGTGAATTTTGAAATGTTTATTATATTTTTAATTATTTGTAATGTAATTACAATAATTTTAATATATATATATATATAGTTTTGTATATATTGCATATTTTTTATATAAATATATATATATACATGTATATATATATATATATATAGATTTATAAATGTATATATGTGTATATATTTACATGTGCATACATATATGCACATATATTGTATATATATACATGTGCATATATATGTATATACACACATTTAATATCACAATATATATACAATATATACATATTCATACATATATGTGTATATATATATAAATATACATTTTTTATTTTTATTTTTTCTTTTTATTTTTTTTTTATTTTTTATGTTATTTATAATTATTTTTATTTTTAAAATAAATTCTTATCTGATGTGGCGGATGACGAAACATTGCGTCAATCGGCACGTCAGATCGTCCGTTAACTGATTTAACGCCGTTTAACGTCGATGAGATTTTTGTAAAAAATTTACAAGTTAATTATTTTTTATGTCAAAATCAAGAACTCATATTTAATTTGGAAATTGAAAAAGTTCGGTATTAGTAATTTTTTTGGGATTTTCCCTTGGAATAATATGGAATTTGTCAAAATGGGTTTATGGGGGCATGGTGCCTATGTATACGGAGAACCGCATGTTTGTAGGTACAAAACCCGAATATTGTGGGGGGTATGTATAGACAAATGAAAACTAGAAAAAGGGAGATTGGAGCAAAAAGCCCTAAAAATGCCTCTAAGCAAATGGGTGAGGCAATTATGGCAGAGCCTCCTCCAGCTTGATGACATGATACATGATTAATACCACCAAGTGAAAGCTTCAAGCCAAAAATAAAATAAAATAAGCAAACATTCCCATTTATTTGATGTTTTGGATCACATGCCTCCCTTCCTCATCCTTTCTAATTCGTCGACAACATACGATGAAATTAAAGCATCACCCCTTCCCCTTAGGAGCACATGTTCAAGAGAGAACCCATAAAAAACCCGAAAAGGCCGACCAAGAGGACATGCATCCACGAGAGATGTCCAGGCCTCTGCAGTTCCTGCATTTCATCACGTGCACATATATATGCTTCATACATACTTCCATAGGTCCGATCTCAATCAACGCTTTCATTGGTTTAATTACTTACGAGTTCTTTGCGAAGCCTGTTGCTTTCCAGAATTGCCTTCTTCTTTTCCTCTCTCAGCCTATAAATGGAAGCCCTTGCCTGCGCGCACCATTCACAATTCAAGATTGCAGAAGAGCAAGACAGAGAAACTGCTGGATGATTGTAAACTCAAAGAGTACCACCACCAGTTTTACCTCCATAGGTATAGATACGTCCTCAAGTGCAAGCCGCTCACAAGTCTCTACAGCCTGACAAGTAATCATTGGGTCAAAAGCACATGAAAAAAAAAACTAATAACAACAACAAGGGAGAAAGAGCACAGACAATAGAAATTTCAGAAGCAGAAGCCTCGGGGTAAGAAGAGACAGGAGAAGGCCGATGTGGAGGTGGAAGGACATAAACCACTGGCAATTTACACTCTTCCACCACGTTTCCACCCTTCTTATTGAACTACAAAAACAACAAATGCAGCCCAATTAACAGGACAGCCACACAACTTAAACCAAGGCAAAGAACATCGAGGATATATATATACTACCATTTCTGAATTGGGAGTCGAACCCTTTGGCGCCTTAACACTCTGCAAGAGAAACTTGTCCATGCATTGCATGTCAGGAGGGGCCTCTTTCTGCGCTTGCATGGTTACTAAAACACACCAATTAACAGCATTACATTTAATTTTACAAATCTGAACGACAGCAACAATGAAAAGAAGAATACCTATGATGTCACATGTGGATTCAGGCATAACTATCCCCATGTTGGGTCGAACACAATACTTCTTGGGGTTTGTTGTTTTTACCTGACCACAACAGTTAACCACCATTGTCACCCAGATCCATTTACTTACACAGTGTTTATACGCGAAACCAAAAAGAGCACCCAAATGGAATCAAATCATGAAATCAATATAATAAATTTAGGAGGAGTGCATACGTTACCTTGAATGCAACATAGCTATCGGTCTTATTCGACAAACGGACAGAACATGAGATCCGTTTCTTCAATTCAACTACATTGATTCTCAAAAAAGACATCAGGAAAAAGGCATAGCGAATCAGACGAAAAAGGAACAAAAAAGGGTCAACTCACATGGAAATTTGAGCTCAAGCGGCTCGACATCGAGAAGCTCTCCGGTGCTCATCTTCCAACACAAAATGACAAAATGCTTAGGGAGAGGAGAGGACTCAACACTCCATTATATTGAGATGGGAGAATCCTTTTTTTTTTTTAGGGAAGGAGAAAGGCGGCGCGGCCTTCTCCTGCTGAGCACGTGCCAAATTCTTAATTGTTTCTAATTTAACCGGCAGATCATCTCCCTCTCTCTCGACTAAACGGCATGATGTTTTTTTTTTTGAAATGCCCTCCCCACTCGGGCGGCAGTATCCAATTAAACTAATTTACTATTATAATTGAGTGAAAACAACAAAATGTCTCCCTTGGCTCTTGCTACAGACTGAACGACCATAAGCAGCGAATACCAAAATATAAAAAGCACACGTGAATATAAAGACACGACTACTCCACTATGTATAAAATCTCAGTTTTTTTTAACACAATAATTTTCTTTTACCTCGAAACTAACAGCCAATCACAATGGTTTAAAACGTGTAAATAGGCGACAAAATGCCAGATTTAGGAGAGGATGGCTCAACCAGTAAGTGGATATGCGTAAAGAGTGCTCCATCCCGGGTTCAAACCTCCACCCTGACAAATCACATAATATAAAAAAAAAAAGTGCCAAAGTTCATACGAAGAAACAAGAGGGAAGGAATTAGATTGCCATGCATGATGCATGTATATGTATGGGCTGGGCTTTTTCTTTTAATGGATCAGGCCCACGTCCAAAGGGTCAACGTGGGATGGGCTGGAAACATATACAGGTGTCAGGTGGTGCATCCAACCCGCAAATTCCCAGCTAGCGCCGCGACGAGCTTCCCAATGGCGGCGGCCACCTCTCTCCGTCTGACGCCACTCTCTTCTCTCCGGTTCCTCTCCTTCTTCCCCAAATCTAATACGTGGGAAGTAACTTTGGAGAATTTAGGAGGAAGTTGAGAATTGGGGACATAAAGGGAGGATCCGACGAAGGATTGGGTCGGGTCGGCAGACCCTGAGCGTAATAGGTTGGGTGCGGGATCTCCGGGCTCAGAGCAGCGTCACCTTCATTGAGGTAATCCCTCAACCTTGAATTCTTGCTTCACAACTGTTCGGATAAATGACGGTTCATGCCTCTCAAACATGCAATGTGTGATGAACTCGGATGCACAAGGGTATGATCAGGTAAATCCATTCACCTTTGAATGATTCTAACATTCCATATTGATCCTAGGAAAGTGTTTCTCTCACTCTTCAGTTTTATGCTTTAAAGACTCTTTACCTTATCACATAGGAAGTGAAAGCTTTTTAGATCAAACGGATTTAGTGCGGATGCGACAATAAGATTCTTACCACCCATCTTTTTGCCCAATTCTAAATGTTGTTCGCAATTTGCTTCAGACCTGAGAGTCCTTAGCTTTTGATATCAATTCAATGATTCCTAATCCTGGGGGGTTGCCAAATTCCTTAGCTGAATAATCGGTACAATAAAAAGCGTCATCTTGAGGGAGGCTTCCCTCCATATCGATGGTAGAAATGGGTCTTGAATTTCTTTGTCTTTCTGTTTTGTTTGATTTTGTTAGCCTATATCACTTAGGGGCTGAGAATTCATCAATTTTTCATGTATGATTCAATGTGTGTGCAAGGTTGTAATTTTTAATCCTCGGTTTCTACCATATTCATGAGCTGAACAATAGCTAGAATCTGGTATGGTCTTGACCGGTGCTTCCATATCAGTACAAGGGACTCTTGTGGCTAGCCAGGGATCAAAACAAAAGGTGGAACTAAAGGCCGAGAAGATTGTTGTGGGCTTGTGGCATGTGCTTGCTTTTCAATGTACTCGATTCTTTATGATTTATAGTTATGCATCTTTAAATTCTTTCATTGATGCCCTACTTTTTCCTAGATTGGCAAATGCGATGCTTCGTATCTGATTCAGAAGAAACGAATTAGCAGAGAATTCTTGAGAACCAAGGCTCATTTGCGTCAAGAACAAACACTTTTGGGGCGGTAATTTTTATATCTTAACGCTATTCTTCTTTATGGAGAAAGTACCTTTTGGTTTTTCTTTTCTACAGTTGAAGTTTTTCTGTCTTTTGGGTACTTATGGTACTCGAGGCTTTCTGTTCAACTAATTGATGATGTTTCAAGTATCTGCGAAATCGCGACTACGTCCCTGAGTTGTTTTGTACACGAGAAGAATATCTATGTCTAGGAATACATACTTTTGGGGCTATGTCTTTTCTCACTTCATATCATTGGTGTGTAAATTCTAGAGTATCGTGTTTACTTATTTTTAGAGCAACGTGCTACTTTTTTCTGGCCCCATGTTTCTCTTGTCTGGACATTTATAGGTGTTGTTCTTCACGTTCTATTTGGATGCATTTAAATTCTTTTTCTCTTATGTCATGGAAATGTATTGTATCGAGCTTCAGGTCGCAAGAGTTAGGAATGCTTTGGCGTATTCTACACACTTGTTCTTTCAGGGAAACGGGTTCATCTGGGTGTCGAGTCCGATCATCACAGCTTCGGACTGTGAAGGAGCAGAGTTTAGGGTTTAGGGTGTAATATCACAAATCGAGTTAGGGACATTGTCCCATTTGAATCAAAACAACCTGGATGTGTTATTCTTCTGTTCAATATCACTCCAAAGCTCACAAATCAAAACAAATCCCGTTCCTGATGCATCCTCTTATATTTTTTTTTTGGCACAAGTTGTGCCGGAAAATGTCTATTATGTCAAACTACATATACAACCTCTGTCACGTCAATTTTTACATGTCATAATCCATAAAGAGACTCAGAATCAGTCGCAATGGACACTACATTTACATATCTGCAAAACAAATCCCGCAGCCATTAAAATCCACACCCCCTTGCAACCATTAAACCCCGTTTCTTTTCCCTTCTACATTCCCTACATTTACATATCTGCAAACAAAGGCAAAACATTGCGAAGAAAAAACTAATAACACAACCCAAGATTGTCCATACACCACTAACCTTTTCTTTTCCTTTTTCCTTTAGGGATTATTTGCAATCGGTTGTGGTCTCTCTAGCTGCTATTCCCCTGCCAAGAACAAGAACATTGAAAGCCGAACATGCATAGGAATTGGGGCTATTGCACTACTGGAGGCCCCCATCTTACCTCTAGAGCTACTTTTGCTCTCATATTGGGGACCTTTGCCATGCGAAACTGTTGGAATCTTCGAGGTGACCATCGAAGATTGCAGTCCTTCAAGTAGCTTGTAAGTTGTAACCAACCAACACACAAGTTTAAGTTAACCTCTTACAGGATCATGGTTTGAAATTATCGAAAGGCATCAGTTACTAAAGCCCCTGAATCGATTGGCAACGACTAAGTACATTTCACATATGACATGAAAAAATACAGAAAAAAAACAAAGCAATAGAGAGATTAAAGGAAGTGGATGCATGCAAGAAAGAATATACAAGCAGGTAGCTAGAATTCTGTATTATTCTGTAAGACATGATATGTAATGCTGATCAAAATTAGCAGAGATGCGTGTCTTTATATATAACCTACATGTGTGTAGATACTTACTCTGTAGGTTGGCTGAATCCTGCGGTTAGATCTACGTGGCTCTACGGTGTCAGACATCTTTGAAGAGTTCTCACCCAGCACTTTGTTCTCTTCAGTCTTGGCTAACTTTCCAGCAGCAGGAGCCGATTTCCCTTTATTAATGCGTTCAGCTTTTAAGCTTGAGGAAGTTTTCCTCGAGGAGGGAATGCCTGAGGTATCACGTGACAATATTGCAGTTTGCTCCTCTGTTGATTCCCCAGATTGGATATCCATAGATATTCCAGATACAGTACCCTTTTGCTCAGCTTTCTGATCAGCAGCATTACCGGATGAGATATTCTGTGACTCCTCTTTCTGGGCTATATTTTTAGTTGCTGCAGTCGGTTTGGATGTGGGTTTGAAAATTTTAGCCTTGGATACAGTTGCCTGTCTTTCTCTTGGATCAATTTTAGAAGTATTTCTCCAGGACTGTGATCCGGAACTTTGGGGCATTATCGCCTTGGTAGACTTAGCCGGTTCATTTTGTTGCCTCGTTTTACAGGCAGGCTCTGACACATAGTGTTTGCTGACGTCCATGAACTTCCTCTTCTTTCCCGGCTTAGGAACGCCGAAAATAACTCTGGATCCTTGCTTCTGCAAGCCAGTCCTTTTCATCCGAAGGGGATCGGGTTTGATCTCGTCTCTTGTACTCCTACCGAGATTAAATGCTTTCTCCGAAACATCCAGCACAAGAAACCCGGTCTGAGGCGGTTTCCCTAAGTTCAGAACATCTACATTCTTGGGACTAGTGTCCTTTCCTTCCGCATCATGAACAGGGCTTCTCACTCTAGGACGCTTCTCATTCGGTGTATCACCCTACAATCAGATTTGTTTGTCTAAGCACATACATAGCAACAAATATTAAGCTCCTAGATCCATTTAAGTCAATAATACCTCTCGCAATGAGCTTATGTTGGCTTCGGAACCCGAACATTCAATCCACCTTCCATCCTTCCACACAAGAGAAGGAAGAAGATTCCAAGATTTCACCGCAAGTGTTTCCCTTTGCACTGCAGGGATCAGAAGGAAACAAGTAAGCCAAACAAACAGTTTAGAGCTTGACAGAAAAGCAAAATGTTCCAACTTTCTTCACCAAACATAAATGCTGTCTATACACACCTGGGAAATGGACAGTTAGCGTAGTTTGGTCTTTCTTGTTTTTTTCAGAAATTACACCTTCCCACCAGCTGGGGGACAAAATGAAAAAAAAAATGTTTAGATAATTTCCAAAGAGTGCTAAGCAAGGACTATGAATGAGATTCAACAAACGAAATTCCGCAGCTAAAAAATGGTGGAAATAATACATAGAGAAGACAACACTGAACACTGTTGCCTCTATTGATAGAGGCCGTGTTTGCAATTAGCATACGGCTACAGGCCAACAAATAAGAAAAAAAGTCATTACCTGTCGTGTACCCATGCATCCACCTTATCGCCGACAGACCAAGCACGATCCCCAGTGGAAGATCTACGTCTCTTCCTTGTTCCTTCAAATGGCATCACAGTAATAGAACGAGCCATTCTTAGTTTAGGGGCTACATCACCATCACCTTCGAGGGCTACCCACTCTTTCAACTTGTTTGCCCCTGAAATATGATAAGTAAAAGAGAATAACAAATCAAGACTAGTCCGTCAGAACCAGAGCTTCTTCATAGAGAAGTTAAAGTACATGAGATCCTTCAGTTAGAATTGATTTCACGTTCTCTCCATGGAAAATACAGAACATCACATGCAAAAATATAATTACGAAAAAATGTTATCATATACCAATACTTGGATATTTTTCTTTAAAAAATCGTTGTTGTAAGATGGGAAAACAGGAAATGGAATCTCGCCTGCCATGCTACAGCACTACCATATGCAAGACACTTTATGGAATAATATAGAGAATAACAAGTGGTAAAATCAAAACACACCCTCTGAAGAAAGTTCATTGTAACACACGTAAGCTTCACCATCCTTCAAGCTTAAAACATTAGCAGAGTACCATCCTGTTCTTAATCCAGGCCCTTCCTTGTAAACCTACACGTATGGATCATATGCATCATGCATGTCATCATTCGGAGAGAACACCATAGACTAACTAGCCAGAATACCAACCCTGAATTAAAAGTTGACAAGATTTATGCAACAGAAAGGGCAAAAGAAAGAAATAGAGCAAAAAATAATAGTGAAGCGCCAAGTACACAAACCTCCACACTGGAACCCTCCTTGATGTCATTTCCATTTGCAGTTTCTATGATCCTTTTACTTTTAGTTTGGGTGTCGACTGAAGACATCGGTGCAACCTCTGGTTCCGGGACAACACTGTTAGCCAATTCTCTCGCCTTATGGTACTTTAGTCCCTTTCTCTTGTTTCCAGACGCAGAAACCAGACAAGATACAGTGTCTGGTGATTTCACAGGGTCACCCAACCTGGTGCCTGCACCTGTGTGTGTTTGCAGCGCTAGAGTTGCTTTCTTCTTCAATGCACCCCTTTGACAAGGCTCTAATTCCTGAGATACTTGGGTATGTCTCCAGTAATCACCTGGACCCACCTCCACCAGCTCATTCAATAAGAGAGGATCACCCAGAGAGACAAGTTTTCCAGCTTGGGAAACAGCCTCTGCTGCGAGCTCAGCTGCTTTTACAATAGCATCCATATTTTCAGCTTGCTTTGTGGCAGCTGTGGCAGCTTCAACCCTCTTCTTAGCAGCCTCCCTAGCAGCAGTAAGAACCAAATTAGAACTAACTGATGCCCCACTACCCATCGAGATAGATGCAGGAGTAGCCTGGTCTAGAGTTTTACCAACTTCTAATTTAGATATATCAATACCCTGATCAGAACTATTTGAAATTGCTGCTTCCTCAGACATTAATTTAGCTTGCAATGCAGCACTTGCTGCGACATTAGCTGCAGCAGCTGCAGCCTTTGCAACTGCAGCAGCAGCAGCTATTGCAACTACTGCAGAAGCTATATTGCCTTGATTTTCTGGTTCAAGTCCAGTATTCTTCTGTTGGTCTACCTGCTTCCACTCATATTGACTGTGACTAACAGCTGCAGCAGCAAGAGTAGAGGCATCCTCTGCGTGTCTCATTGCTTCCTTAAGTTTACCAATGGCATCCTCTGACAAGGCAGACTTCTGTTCCATGCCAAGGTTCCCAGACACCAGATTACCACTAAGAATCGGGGATGATAAAGATGAACTCAGTTTCTCCAGGGAGAATGTAGATGCCAAGTTCATAGTGGTTCTCCCGATAGAAACAAGGTTAGTAGGGGCAGTAGCATTAGAGACAAGATTTCCAGATGTGAGGGTAAAAGGAGCAGACGCTGTAAATGTAACAAGAGGTGAAACAACCGATTCTGTCTGTTTGTGAGAACTCAATATGCTAGAACCAGGCTCCTCAGAAACTGGAATATTCTTCCGCTTCCTCGCTTTCACCTCAGTAGAGTGTTGACTGGGTGCTACCACCACACTCTTTGGCACAAAGAACGGAGTCCCTTTAACAACACACCTAGAAGTTACGCTTTGAACATTAGGATCTTTCTGAAGATGCTTTGCACCAGAGTGGGACAAAGATGTTTCTTCCATGGGCGTCAATTTTACAGTCTTGGTGATCGGAAAAACAGAGAAACGAGAACCAACATCAAATGCACTGGTCTGTGGAGAAGTAAGCCAGGGGCTGTGGTAAGGGGTCGGTAATATCCATGGGGCACTATGTCCAACAATATTCTTAACTGGTGGAATTCGGTGAGCATGCAATGAAGAAAGAAATGGCTGGTGATCATTTGCTAAACTTCTTTGCATGCTACTTGGTTGTAAAGTATCACAGGGTGTCGGGAGAGTCCATAGTGGTGATGAGGGAGGGATTATTGGGTTCACAGATGGAACATCTTTGCTACTGGTGTAACCAACTGATGGAGTTGCTATCTTTCCTGAGAGTACAGTTTTGGGTAATACAGCAGGACTTCCAGGATCTGCATTAAGTAAGCCTCAATTAAAACTAAGAGGACTAAGACACTAAATAATGAATAAATTAAGTTAGAAACCTGAACGCGATTGCAATGGCGTTTCAGGAGCATGTGATGTCTGAGCCCTTTCAAAACAAGCACGCCATAGTTTCTCCCAAATGCCTTTCCCACCATCTAGAGGAGGACACAGTAAACATATTTGCTTGCACATGTGGATAACAGAAGGTGTAGGAATAACAATCTTACCTGGACCACCAAATGCAGATATCATATGAGCCTCATCTGGTGTCGTCCCTTGGCTGTTCCAAAAAATCTCGAAACAGTCAAACTTCAGCAACATAATTAATAAAGCAGAACCCACACGAGATCTCGCGCTATATACGCAAACGTGATGAACACAGAAGATAAATAAACAAGAACAGAACTCCAAAGTTCTAAAGGGCAAACTGTAGTAAAAGGTAAGACTCAACACACAGGCAGAATGAAAAAGCCAAAAAAAACTCACATCAGAGCCCCGTAAACAAAAATCTGTGCACGCAATTGCACTTGTTGCATGTCTGTGAAAGGACGTCGCAAAAGACTCGAAAGGGCAGAAGAATTCAAGTTTGGCAAACTTGATGAGGGCATGGAAAAGTTCCCAGATGGTTTTACAGCAGGAGTCTCAGCATGAGGATTTTGCTGGTTCTCGGTAGATTGTGAGATCTGACCTGTACAAGGCGAACATTGATTAAAGACACTAGCTTTCCCGCATTGTAACTGTCTCGAAGGTGTTGTCTCTGTCACAGCATTTCCTTTTCTGGAAGCATCTTTTCCTGTAGATTTAGATGTTCCTTTTGGCTTACGCCTAGGTGTTCCTTTAGAAGTCCTTGCAGTTGTTCTCTCTAAGCTAGAAGGTACAGGAGATCCGTCCACAATCTTGACAAACAAAGAAACATATGCTCTCAGTGAGTCTAAAAAACGTTGTCGAGATGGAACTCTTTGAGAATAATGAACAAGTATGTTGAAAGAGAGAAAATGGCAGTACCGGAGAGACTAGTATAGCTCCTGAAGAGTTAATTGCTTGTAAAACTTCTCCCACTTGCTTCATTGATGAATCTGCTAATGGACTTGTATCGCAAGTTAAGCTCTGACCACAGGAAGCATAGGCTGTTTTCCCCACCTGAGATCCGCTGGGCATGAAAGGTTTATTGCCAATGGAGGAAGTAGAAGGATCCCCTGGATCAGTAACAGCTTTTTCCCTCCCAGCATCACAGTACTCTGCACCAGGCCCAGAAAATGTAGAAATGCATGAAGAATCTGCTATTTTAATCGTATCACCTGCAATATCTGTGACAGGGCCAAAGAAATGCCAATGAGTAAACTTCTAGGGATATTATAGGTCTGTACAAACAGCAAACATAGAAATTGGTAACCCGTCCCAGTATTAAGTGCACTTCTCCAAAGTGATAGTTTGTATAACATGATACACATACAGATAATGGTCTAGTGGAAATAATAAAGTTACAGTACTCGCATACCTTATCTTACTCAGCCGACAGAACACCATTTATACAAGAAGAAAGATTTCTCTCTGAAATAATGACAATATGAACTTACCTTCGGTGCGCAAAATTGGAGTTCCAGCATTCATATTGTCCATGGATTCCGTATTGTTCTTATCTTCTTGACTATCTTTTTTAACTTCAGCTCCAAGATTAGCCAGGGAACTACCATTAGGCTGTGCATTAATACTGTCCTTGTTAGGATTGAATTTTGTGCCTGCAGAGGAGGAGGAAGAGTATGTAGGCAACAAGAGTAACTATAAAGTCAACCAAACCATAAGATTTCATAGATACTCATAAATTCCTTCAAAGAGAAAACGTCATGGCTACTCATGGAATATCTATGAACCATACAAGCACAGGTCATTCTTTAAAATAAAGGACATATATGCATGCACATGGAAAGGGTATACAAGTACAATCATAACAGATTTTTTTTAATATGAGCAAAAGAGACAATTACAATATTTACTTGTGAGAAAAAAAAAAGTAGGATAGTAAGTCGATAAAACGGTCCACATGAGAAACACAATATTTGTATATATTTTCCATGCAAGACAAGAGCATGCCCTATCAAAACATTAATAATTTTGAGATATATAAAACAATATGAACAAATGCTCTAGATAACCACAAGCACAAAAGGATTTGGAAACTCAATAATATACTCACACAGCAATATGTAAACAGACAAACAAACATGTTCAAGTACTAGGCACAAACAGAAAAAAGATTACCAGACGCACTCTTCGATTCTGCATCAAGATATTCTTCTAGAATAGTTTTTGCAGATTTCTGCAGAATGGTTTCTCGTGCAGTATCCTGAGCTTCTACTTTCATAGACCCATCATTATCAGAACAGTTATCAACATTATTGGTACTACCGACTTGAACATCTTCATCATGCATACAAGCTTGTTTGTCCTTCTGATTCCCTGATCCACAGACAGCAGCAGGGGAAA
>NW_010967966.1:373295-377884 GCF_000463585.1 Tarenaya hassleriana | reverse complement strand
ACATGTTGTTAGGGCCGATACCTGGATAACCTTAGCAGGTGAAAGAGTTTGACCATTTTCAGGTTCACAAGATGAAACCTTCTCAGATTCAGAAACATAGCCTTTCTCGGTCACATCAGAGGATGTTTCCGGAATTGGTAAACCTGCCAATGAGGCAACACTTGCAGCAGGCCTTTCGTCATTGTTGAGATGTTTTGACACGTTGACATTGAGAGATAATGCTTGACATTTTTGCTCATCAACTATAGTCGCTGTGGAGAGCATATATATATAAAAAACACAAAATTTAGGAAACACGAAAAGGACTAATCGCTACATCATCTGCAGCAAGCAGCAGTCACAGTAACACTGGGTGGACAGAGGAGCAGGAAAAAAGTGCCAAAAGAATGAGAAAGCAAAAGGACTAGATAACAACATAATTGACATGTCACCTGGAATTGTATCAGACTGAGATTTTGATTTTGTTAGCTTGAAGGCAGAGGCTCCTGAAGTATTATCAAGGGACTCGAACGCAGTTCTTTCAGATACAATTTGGGGACTACGGTCATCACAGTCTACATCACAAACATTGGAATCCAAATCTGTTCTCTGCTCAAAACTGCCTTCACTATCGGCACTCTTACAAGAGACTCCATCTACACGAACAGTTTTGCCTGATTCATCCATCATGTCAACGGGTGAAGTACGGACAGCCTCAGAAGTTTCGACTTGATGACTATGTGTAGGTCTCTCAGTCCAGAAAGAAGATTCACACTCATTTGCAACGGTTTCTAAATTCTTATGACTCAGCAACTCAGGCTTTTCCTCAGCAGGTATATTTTCACCACTCATTACCTTCCCAGATAGATCAACAGATATCTCGATAGTTCTACTAGCATGAGAACCACTGACAGGGATATATTGGCATTGTGCCTCCGAATCATTAAACGAGCCCAAAACATCTAGTCCACCAGCCTCAAGAACTGCCGGACTTTGGCTTCTTTCGGACACTGGGAAATCAGATAGTTCAGATGGCATCAAATCAGGCTTTGCCATATTACCAACATTTTTTGCTTCCACATTTTCCCGTTTAGAAGATGAGATCACATGACTATTAATAGGAGAATCAACCGAAACCGACTTTCCATCTCTGTTCAAATCTTCAGGAGTATAACTGCTACTCTGCATACTGACACTGATATTATTTTTCTCATTGAAATTCTCCAGATGCGAAGTCTTCTGAGTATTCAACTCACTAATAGAAGTAATACTATTCTGCACAGATCCATCTCTACGATCATTTTCCATCCTTGAATCTGAAGAAACTTCATGCTCCCTTTTGTCAAGAAGGCATTCAGTTGTCTCAGAGACCATCTTATCTTGTTCAGCAAACATCTTTTCTGCATCTCCAGGGCCATTCTGTGAGCTCAGAGTAACAGCAACCTCTCCAGTACCAGTTCCAGAGGCCTGGATGGAACCACTGCCCTCCATAGATAATTCATGTGCAACATTTGGTAAGGCATCTTTAACCAAGGGCTGTTCCAGTCCAACATCTTCAAGCGAAACAGATGACTCACCAGGAGTCTCATCAAAAGATGGGTTGGGTTGCAAGTTCACTGCTTCAACTATGGAAAGACCCTTCTCACCACAAGTCTCACTGGGCTCCATTTGCTCTATGCAACCTAGTACATTACAAATGTCAGATTTGTTAACAGTATCTTCTCTTGCCATTATTTCATCCTGCCCAACTGACTTCAAAAGCATTTCAACAGATTCTGTCGATGTAGCCTCCGACCAAACATTATTGTGCCGTGAAATGGCACAAGACTCTGATGCACTTGAACTAAACACCACACCACTATTCCTTTGGGAGAATTCCTCGATCCAGTTATTAGCTTCGTTACCCTCAGTACCAAGAAAAACCTCAGTTTCGACAAAACTGTCAAATCTCAGATTCCCATTGAGGCTGTCATCAAAATCAAACTTCGGAAGAGCATAAGGCTGCAACACAGGCGGGTATTTATTGTTAGTTTCACCAGCTAAATGAAGATTCTGGCTTTGAAACTCGATGTCATCATAATCCATGGGTTTATTCCTGCAATAATGAAAACAATAGTACATCAGATAACAGAAAAATCAGCAGACTCTGTCTCCAAATTTGAAAGGATTCAGTATAATAAGACTATGGCTAGAAATAGGTGCCAAAAAATTGCAACAGAAATCTACGTGTCACACTAGAAAACACCTGAAAATACATTGCTGGACATCAAGATAAAAGAACTAACACCAAAAGTTCAGGAGCAGAAAAAAATCGACCCGTACATAGGCAAGCCACCTTCTACGGAGACCCCCAAAAAAAATCTAATACCCACTTTAATAACTCCAATGAGTACAAAAATTAAACGAGCAAACGTATAAATTCACGTCGCGTCGAGTAACCAACAGGAATTGATAAGTACAGGAAGAAGAGTAAGTAGAGACAATACCTCCCTCCATTCGGCGACGAAATCCTGGGTATAGCACCTCAACTCATACCCAATCGCAAGTTCTTCTACTGCTCCGAGTAACAATACAACAGGCGCGTCAATACTCTCCCCCTCGGGTTCAGTTGAAAATTTCCAAATGAACCCGTAAGAATCCAAAACCCTAGACGAGTTAGCCTACGCACAACTGAGTGAAATGACAGAAAAGGAGAAAAACTCACCGGAAAATTTAAATTCCCGGAGGACAGTCTAGGGTTCCGGCGAACAGGAAGACGGAGAGGAGAGAGAAGGAACGAGTTTTTCATTTTTAAACTCGTAAATTTTTTGGAGGTAAAAATAAATAAACAAAAGGGATTCAACGAGACACGTGGCAGACTACGAGGCGTTCGATATAGGAAAAAGGCTGATTCGTTGGATGGAATGGATAGGGCCTTGCCCGTTCAAACAGGCCATGGCCCATAATACACGTCACCTACTTAACATTCTCAAGTAATGAGAGGATTTTATTTCTACCAAGCCCAACCCGCTCATGTTTTTATCTTTTACGAATCCACATTGATTTCGAATAAAAATGCAATTTTATCAATATATATATATATAAGAAGTGTTTTTTTTCCGTTTTTATTTAAAATTACTACTTATTAGATACTTTACCAACAAAATATAAACCAACAAGGCTCCTTTTTAAAATCTTATTATAAATGAACCAACCATAACTCCAAAAATCTCGTAATAAGGTTTCTTTTATTTTTTGAAGTACTCAAAAGAAGAAGAAAAAAAAAGAGAGAGAGAGATAATTCCAGGCATACATTATCATTCCGTTCTTAGTAAAAAAAACCCATCCATATATATAATCAAACATCAAAGATCAAGCGCGCGATCTATCTCCCTTGGATGATCTCCTCTTGAAATGCCTATCCTCATCGCTCGATTCCCCAGACTCCGTCTCCTTCCTACTGTGACCCACTGCCGCTGCCGACGAAGATTGCTTCCGCCGTTTGCTAGACGCCTCTTCCTCCGGGTAGCTTATACGAGCGAATACGCTAGACTTATGATTCATCTCCGCCTCTGATCTACTCGCCTTCGACCGCCTCTGCTCTCCCTCTCTCCGATTCCTGTCGTCATCCCGTCGCTCGTGGTGACGAGGCCTTTCACGATCACGCTCGTCCAGACGACGGTCGTGTTGACTTCTCTTCGACTCTCTTGGCGGTGAAGGACGCTCCGACGACAATCTCTCCGGTCTTCGGCGGCGGTCGTAGCCCTCCATCAGTTGCGGCGGTGCTTGCCTCTGTCAGTACACCACCACGAATCAACGTTAATATTATATATCACCACCATTTCCATATCAAGGGGGTAAAAAAAAAAAAAAGAAATAAATCACTCAACATCGGCCCAATCATTGAGTGATGGGCCTACACTAATATTGGGTTTGGCCCACAATAGTTACTGCTTTATCTGCCTTCCTACCCCACCTGTTGGGCTTCGGATCTCTCTCTGTTCTTTTCTCTTTTTTTTTTTAAAAAAAATTCTATTCCGATTTATGTCGCCAGCCACTGTTACTGTTTGGGATGAGGAAAGATAAAACAAAATAGCAGAACACAACCAGATTTTGTAAACTGAAATGCAAATGCAATAAAATACCATTCTCACATTAGGCCCCCTTTCTGCATTTTTTTCTACTTTTCTTTTATTATTTTGAAGCCCTGTGACCTTGAGAGGATCCAACCGCTTCAAGACACCTATCATCTTTGGATGACAAAATACCTTTCTTTTATAACCCAGAAGGAAACAAAAAAACATCAACTTTTCCTAATAAGCATGAACCCTACACCAATGCGAACTCAACCCAGAACTGATAGCACCACAATTCCCGTTTTCCGACGAGATTGCCAGGTGACTTCCGCACCATTTCAGGGTTTAGATGGATTGATCGCCCCCACCCCAAAGTCATTGTCTAAAGGGTTCTCTCTCTCTCCTAGGCGATTAAACCTTGCCTTGGAGACAGACTAAACAATAAATGATGCCTATTTCTCTATCTACAATGCAAAACCAAAGGAAGAACAGAGAGAAGGCGCATTTTCTGATGGGAGAGAAGAAATGAATGAAAGGAGGGTCCTTTGGCCCCTT
>NW_010967966.1:370326-373269 GCF_000463585.1 Tarenaya hassleriana | reverse complement strand
GACAAAAAAAAAAAAAAAAAAAAAAAACAGGTCTCTTTGTAAGCCAAAAGCATTGGCCGAAACCTGCCAACCCCCGCCCCAAACAGAAAGATAAGGTGAATAAATAAAAAGCTCAGACAACAAAAGATACATACAGATTTCGGCTTCATGGGCGATGACGAGGTGGCTCCATTCATCATTCTTCTGTGTTCACTCTCCCTGGAAACGTTCCCTCTGTTCATAACACATCCAACCCAAGCCAAAAAATAAGCAGATTTTTTAATGTGCTGCAGCAAGGGTGAGGATATATATATATATATATATACACATAGTAAAAAGTAAATGTGTGGAATAGGATGAAATAATAATAGTCTTTACCCTTCAGGCCATTTCTCGTTTTCACGTTTCCTCTTCATTTCAGCTTTCCGAGCCTCAAATTCTTCTCTGCTCATAACAGGACGTTGAAGACTCATTCGGCTTCCTAACTCTGAAAGGTCCCTGCAGTTATGTAGAAACGCGATCTATCCAGTCAGGAACCATGTCTTCCAAGTTTCTAACCATCGGTTTTATCTCTTAAATCCAGCTAATAGACAACACATATCCAATATTAACCAGAAGGAATTTCAGCCAAGCCAAGGGCGACAGTTAATGAGAAGAAGACCAAAACTCATGTGGTCATGGTCAATGGTTTTTAGAAAGTTATAAATGCGGGAAGTCTAAGGTACCTAGAAAATCTCTTGGACAGAATTCCTGTGTTCAGAGAAAGTAAAGTAATTCTAGTCCAAGAGTCCAAGACAAATGAGCGAATGAATACCTGTGAGGTGGTGGTATATTAGGGAAACCAAACCCTTGGGCCATGAACGGATCTGGATGCATGACACCACCAAATGCCATGTCCGAGGGGCCTAATCCATAGCCAATAAAAGGTGGCATAGCGCCTGGAAAAGGGCCTGTGAACCCATTGAAGCCTGGATGAAAGCCGTTGAAGCCGGGTTGAGCACCATTAAAATACTGGTTGCAGGGATTTGGACCCATGGGCATCATATAGTCGGGGATTGCTAGATCTGGGACAACATTCCACGACATATCTGTGACAAATCACAAAAAAAAAATGATCAGTTAAGCATCTCGAACGATTTCACACAGGCTAGGCAGGTTAAGCATTCATAGGAGATTGGCAGAGGAGTTGGGAGCAGCGGTGAAGGGTGTGACACAGAACATTGTATATGAGAGCAAAGAGGTGTTTAGATCACAAGGTGTCCAGACCATTGTGGGAAAAGAAGAACAATCTCTAATTTTTTCGTGTTTGTATTCCCTTCTCAAGTAATAGAACATGAATTTTCTTCTAAACTCTTGTGAATTCATAATGAGTGAGGATAAGAAAGTTTACCAGCTCCAGGCAGACCAGGCGGTCGTGTCTTCTTTTTCTTCTTTCTTCCTGGGTAAAAAATAACATTTTTGAACCAAATTGTAACCATAAGAAATTACATGTATTTAAATTTTAAAAATTCTAGTCTCACAAGCATTGGAAGGTTCCTCAATAATAAAAAAAGAGTCCATATGAAAAACTTGGATTGATTTATCACAAGGGAACCAGTGGTTGAATATCAATCACAAGATAATGACAGTGTTGAGCATACATCTTTTTTTCCTATGTAGGAGTAGTTATTCCTTTTATATAATAACGTAGGTGGACAACTTTCTATGTAAAAGGACACTACTCAATCCAAAATAAATTCAATGATTACCTTGCTCTCCAGAAGCTACTTGCTGCTGTACTTCTTCCTTGGGTGCTTGTGTATTCGCCTGTGAAGCAACTGCCTCCTTCACTGTTATCGATCCTTGAGTGGTTTCACATGCATCAGTAAGCTTTTCAGATTTAACTCTTTCCACAGGGGGCTGAGGGGCACTTGTAATCTCTGTTGTTTCAGTTGCTGGCTTCATGGTTGAAGCTTCGTTAATATTACTAGGAGCTGGATTCAGTTCACCTTTAGACGCAGCAGATGTATTAAGAGATAGAACCTTGGGAGGTGGGCAGCGAGCAGACTCCATATCTAAAATTTGTTATCCACAAAAGTTGAGAAACATTGACTGATCAGACTACAACAACATGAAAGGAGAGAGAAGAAACCTTGAACTTGGCCTGTGCTCCCAGCGTTATCTGTACTACTGTTGCCAGATTCCAGAATTCGATTTATTGTATCCCGAAGGGTCTTGTTTGGCAGAAGGTCATCAGCAAGAACATCGGTTGATCCACACACGCACATTGATTTTGCAATAATGTGATCTCTAATACCTGCATTGAAGATCATTTAAGTGAAAGAGAAGATATACCTAACTACCAATGTCAAAAGATATTAATTACCAAAAGGCTTCAGATGTATCAGAGGATAACTTACACTTGTCACAGAAGCTCTGGAAACAGCATTTGCTTGTCAGTGCAGCATCTTTCATTACTTCTTTGCACAGTGGACATTTTAGTTCAGGAGGAAGTTCCCCAACAGAGCGTGTTGTTGAAGGCAAGCCCTCCATCTCCTTCTCAAAAGCATCCCTGAATTTGATGTAATGGCACAACATGGATTCACATTATAAAAGATTTGTATGAAAAAGTACCAAATAGTGATAGTGCCATGTTACTTTAGCTACAACTTACTCGTTTGGCTTCAAAACCGCAATTGCACCACTTGGCAACGCATAAGAACCGTCTGGGTTCGCCATCAGCATGGACTTGGGTATACCAGTAGGTGGTTTAACTCTTTTGATATCATAGTTGGGATCACCATTTGTGGGGCAGTGTTGAATAAAATGCCCTATTCAGAGAAATGAGATGCTACTCACATTCTTTTTCAGAACTCATGTTACTCAGCGTCAAAAATAAAGAAGGGAAATAAACAAGACATACCAGGTACATTGCAACGGTGACAAACATAACCTGGGGGAGGTGTTTTCCGTTCCATTCCGCTC
>NW_010967966.1:344473-369840 GCF_000463585.1 Tarenaya hassleriana | reverse complement strand
ATTCCTGCTCAATCCAAGTCGATCAGAGTTTCAGCATCTTACAATTCGTTTGAAGATTATCATTAAACGAAATTTTGACGATATCAAAGAAAAGCATAGCAGTATTCTACTAGAGAAATTGGTAAAATTAAAACACTCCAAGTGTACAGAGAGCAACAGAGTTACCAAAACCACGTCCACCCATCCTCCCAGTTGTACCCCTCCCATAACCTCTTCCAGGACCGAAGTTATCCAGACCTTGTCTGTTCAATGCCAGAAAGTAGACAGATTATCCAAAATATATCGCCACAACCTAACCTGACATATTTATGCCCGAACATTGGTCTGTGAAGATGGCTTACCGTTGCCAGTCCAATGCTGGAGTATCAATTAAGGCCTTAATTTTGCTTTCTTCATCTACTTTCTCATCTGCTGGTACAAGATCAGGAACTGGGTTATTCATTTGAGCAACTGGGGCATCAGGAATGGAATATAAATCATTCCCAAACTCGTCCCACTCATCCTCAGCCTGTAAATATATTGAATAGTTCATTAATACCTCAACTCAGTAGAATTGTATTTGAAGGAAGTTCAAACAGTGTTAATGCCAACCAAAACAGAGAAGAGTTTACCCTGATCGACTTACATTTTTCATTGCAGATGAATCAGCAGCAGAATAAATGCTCACATCAGCCTGAACGTCTTCCACTTTGTTTTCAATTTTTGGCCTGAAAAATTGACATGTTTTGCATCATTTCAGACAGGGGATCCAGATATTACTTAGATCTAATAAAATAAAGCCACCTCGCCGCATTATCTTGGTGACCCGTAATTGGGTGCGATATAAAGCTAACCATGTTTTGATATCAAGGTAAAAGTCAAAAAGAACTAAAAGACTGAACCAAACGGCGAGGAATCAAAGGTCTCAGGAATTACTCGTGTCCAGTGACAATTGTTATGCGGGGGCGTCCTGGAACCCGGCGAATCAAGACAGAAGTATTCTTTGGGATTAACATTGCTTCATCCAGATACTCTGAAAATACAAGATGGTGAATAATATAACACGCAATGGAGGAAAAAAATATCAGTTGAAGAACAATATATTGAGCGTCTAGGAAAACCTAGAATAACCTTCCACCGAACTCTTCACCAGCGATTCACAACAAACAGAAACCAATTAAGACAAATCCAGTATATAAAAACAGTCATAGCTAACTCAAAGTTATAACACTGGTGGACAAAAGTTCTACTGATGATTTCATAATTGCAGATATTGCCATGCCAGGATTCAATAAACATGGAAATACAGGGCAGACCCGGTCACTGACAACTGAAACAGCTGAGAATAAACAACATCAACAGCCACTAAAGTCGCTAAATTGTACAGATCTGGGAAAAAAAAAACACAACTAAAAACCAGATATAGCACCGAATCTGCATGTACACATTGCATAATATCGGTCAGGAACAGGCAATATTCACGCAGTAAACCAGATAGCACGCGATACTTATTTGAAAATTGATTAACAGGTCGTTTAACAGTAGAGATATATCTGTTGACAGAGAAGAAGACAGACCTTCATTAGTTTGGGCATTTGAGACCACGATGTCAAAGTCTTTACCACTGCCCAAATGCTTTGTTTCGAAAATTTTGTCTTTGAGAATACCAACTGATATAAAAGGACCATCCATGGCGATGGAATCATAATCCCTCGCACTCTTAAACTTGTAATAAATAGCCATTGGATTTCTCTGATATAAACAAATACATATGTATTACTATTAATGATAGAAATGAATATAACAGGAAGACACAAGAATCCACTATTTTAAGAACCCTAATGAAGGCCTCCTATGAGAAATGGAGACCAGAAATTCAATTCCACAAAAAAATCTAGATACAAGGGAAAAATCATTCAAGTATTTACTGCTTTGATTCGGGTCCACGGAATTCAACAGATGAAACCTTCCACGAGCTTCAGGAACGCATGAAGACGAAAAGAGCCAGCAGATTTCTGACAGATTCCGGCAGGAGAAAGTGAGCGTCGAAACGAGGTAAGCAGATCGCAGATGGCCCCCAAAATCTTGGAATCGCCACGGAAATCTTCACAAGAGGAGACGAGAAAGGCAACAAACAACCGATCGATCGGGTTGAATCTAGAAGATCCAAAAGCTCCAAACAGCGATTCGGGGAAATCGGATCGCAAAAGAAACCTCGAAGAATCTCCGTGCGGCTGGAAAAGAAATCCAGAAAGACGGAAGAGAATAAGCAAAATTCGAGAGAGCGAGCGAGGAATGAGAATGGATTGGGGCACTCACAGTCTAGGGTTTGAGATGGGCAGAGGCACTCTTGTAGTTGAATCTGAAGACTTTCCTTTTCTCCGCTTTGGAACACACGGCTTTCGGTTTTATTCTCCTTTTTTTTCTTTTTTATACGAAGATGGCCTCCTCTGTTCTGTTTTTTTTTTTAAAGTGGTAATGGAAAATGGGCCAAGCCCATCAACATCTTATCCTTTTTTTTAAAATAGAAAACCGCGTTGATAAAAAAGGATATGTTGAAGGAACTTAAACTTACTCATACAAACAAAATAAGATCACACACACAAAAGGGAAGACCAATCTTATGTTGTAATATGTATATATTATTCCAACCAAAACGAGGGACAAGGAAGGTGAGCAGCATCACATTAAACACAGGCTTTTTCATACTTCGGTTAAGATCAAAGAAGATACAATCACAACATAAGCAAGGAATACGAATATCGCTATCTGAACCAATAACTTTGGGTTTTCCCTCATGTTTGGTGACGCGACCGACCTGCAACCCAATTCACAAAGTAAAAACCAAAGGAATTTTCATCATGACGAGAGGAGGCATTACTATAAGGAGGCATACCTTGCGATCCCCTGAGAAAGCCGATGAAACGGCAAACTTTGAATGAAGACAATGCCTGGTCCCGTTAGCGTCGCAGTAACTCCGTTTTCACCCTTTTCATGTTTACCGGACCACGTTAGTTGCTATGTGTTTCATCACATGACAACAAAACAAGACAAACTGTACTCTTGGATTCTTTACAAGACTGTGTCTTACCCCGAACACCGCCCTTCTCACAGGAGCATTGTATTTGATTTGGACATTGATGGAGGGAGTGAGAGCAGCAATGCACCACACGTCAATTGTAAGAACCTCACCCACCTCGAGATTTTTCTGTACAACTTGGAAATACACAACATATATGAATAGACGAGGTAAGTACTCTTCAAAGAACCAGGCATGCTGAAAAATAGAAAAGAAAAATGAGCAGCAGCATACCTGAGCCGCCAGCAAGAATGAAGGCCAGGCCCTGGCCAGTTAGCCTTTGTCTCAAAAACCCCTGCAAGATCAATTGTGTGAATGATAAACAGAAACCACATTTTGGAATTACAATTTCTTATTTCAAATAAATGTGTTTGATAGAATAATATGGTAAACAGCATATCAGACAGGATTAAAAGAAATATATGTGTACTATTCACTACAGCATCACCTGAGTGTATTCACAAAAAGCCAAAGCAGAGCTGGTCAAATTACCTCTGCACCAACGGCAACAGCATTCCTTGCTCGTTGGTCAACAGTGTTAATGACCCTCACGTCGTTAACAGAGCAGAGGAATGCATCTGGCTACAAAAAACAAGAGGGCGTGGTCATACATGAATATAGGAGGTTGACTTGAATTGCAAAGAAAATATTTTGGGACAAAGATAAAAAAATATATTGAATAACTGCTCTACCTGGCATAAGATCTCCCCTCCAAACATTGCCAAATCAATCTAGATGACCAATAAATAACGGCAATATACCAACAAAAGAATGAGATAACAGGTAAATGGTAGGACATCTAAGAAAGTGTAAGAAATTTTGGTAAGCTACCGGAAGAATCCTTGCCAAAGAAGGCGCAGCGATACCAACAAACCCATCGTTTTGACCAGTATTACGGAGAACTATGCTGCTGACACTCTTGCCTAAAAGCCATTGCAAAACCCCAACTTCATTCTCAGGCGTATAGGTATTTTCCATCTCAACAGACCCAGACATGTAGCACATGGAGCCTACAGTACCTTAGTGGATTAGCTACGCAAAATTTAATAAAGCAAGCCACCAGCTATTATAACTGAAGAGTTAAATTGATAAAGGAAAGATAATTTTAAAGAGCTCAAAATTAAAAAAATAAAGATCAGGAAAGTACCAGGCCTCGCAATAACCTTCTCCTGAGGCTTCAACATTATCTGCCAACAGAAGTACAAATTGAAAAAACTAAGTAATGGGATCGCAGCGGCACAACCTCAAATGCAATGGCTGATCAGTAGACTTAACCCTACCTGAACAACTTGAGCTTCTCCGCCCAGAATTTGGAAAGGTGTAATAGTATCTTGCTGACTCTGCATAACAAGATAACTCATGAAACCATGTCCTCGGGGACAGAATCAAGAAACTTGTATGATAACCACATTATCGCAGAGAATTTCACAAATCAAGCACTTTTTGGCCTTTCACGGCATGCATCAGGTATTCAAACCTAATAAACTTTTTTTAAATGCAAGAGAAATAACTGGAAAAAACTAATAACCAAAGGACCAGTTGAGTGCTGGTCTAATACGATGATTACATCATCCAGACACTACACCACACAATCAGACAGTATCAACCAAAGATGGGGCACAGATGATCAGATCATCTGCCGTCTGGATACTTTGCAACATAATGATGATGGAACAAGTAAATGAGATGTGAGTTGAAGGAAACGTGGGATGCCCGGGAAAAACTGAATCTAAATTCACATTAATACTACCTGATCTTCATAAGAAGGAACTTCTTATAGAACCCTAAAATTTGCGACTTGTCACGCACCAAGAGCTATTTAAAAAATGTATAGAATTAATAATAACATGGATTTTTCCAAGGAACCATAACCAGATTCTTTTGAAGGTTATAAGCCATTTTGAAACTTGAACCAGAATAACCTTACATTAGTGCGATAGGATCGGTTCGTCCATGTGTCATTCTACTGCTACGTGAACAAAGCATCATATGCAGAAACATCAATGTCTTCTTCAACAACATCACTATCATGTACTTGTTTCATTATCAAATGGTAATCAGAACATCACCAAGTGTACAAAATCGCTGCATCTTCAGCAAGAACAGGCACGCAATACTTTGAAAAAAAAATGAAATAGAACACATGAGTTCAAGTTTCTGGAACGATTGAAACAAATCCAAGAAGAGGTGAGGGGAAACCTGGTAGACGTAAGGCTGAAAAGGAGTCGAGAAAAACGGCGCAGCCATGGCGGCGAAATCCGCTACAGATCTTCAAAGGAGACCCACCGAAAGTGCAGATCGAAGAAATCTCCAGCAGAACAGCGCGCAAAGACGTCCTTGGCGAAGAGAATCCAGCAATTTCCGACTCTAAGGGTTGAAACTCCTTACCCGGCGACGGGGCGAGCCTTTTGATGTGGGAGCTACGACGTCGATGTGCTTATGTGGAGATGTATCATTGGTCCGTCAGACCAAAATCCACGTCAGATATATCCCGTGAAACCTCTGAATCAGTCAGAGTATCTGTCTAATTTTGACATCGGATCGGTGTGAAAATCTGTGTTTTTTTAAAAGGCATCTTCGATATCAGCTGGGTCTCGAAGAAACCGGGCTCTTCTTCTTGAGCAGAAGATTAACTCGAGCTTCTTTGATGCAATAACCCGAACCCCATGTCTCTGCACCATCTTCCACACGCTGAGGTTTGTTTAGAGTGAAATTGGAACTGAAGCAGTGCTTCAATGTGGAAATGGGTCAGTTGATGTAAGGTTTGATCAATTCTGCACTGTCTGTACAGATCTAAATCTGCTGGTGGCAAACACCAATGTACGACTAAACAAGAGAATAGCATTCATTGTACCATCTGGGTTATTGTTTCAGGTGTACCAGAGAGATGCAGTACAAATACCACATCCTTCTGCCACAATGATGTGTGCGTGATTCAGGACGTGGACAGACCAATAAAGTATAGGCCATGCGAATGATGAGGCAGAGGAGCTCAACCCAGGGTTTCTGGCCAGTATGGGGCTTTGGGTCAGTTGGAGAGAGACACGTGGCACGCCGGACGGTTACTTTAGTTACCGTGACCTAATATGAGACACAGTTCAGATAGGACACAAATCTGAGAAGCCATAAAAAAGCAATGAGCTTTGAGATTGTTTCCCATTTGTCCCGACCACCCGTTTCATTCTCTTTTGTAATGTAACAATTCCAAATTAATAATATATTTGGGAACCATTACAGTGACAGTCCAACTGTTTCAATACATCTTCGTCATGCAAAAGCAAAACAGAGGCATTCCCACAAAAATCGTAATCTTTTTTTCTTCCTTCCTTCTTTGGGTTTTACTCCTAATGTTCAAAGCTGAACAACTACAAAGTTAAAACAACCACATACAATATTTATTAAGTTAAATGATATCACAAATACCTGGCTAAATCCCCATGGAGTCATCATCATATGCGATCCAAGGTAAGTCACTCTGGCTACGCTAATCCCCACAAAAGACAGAACCATCCGCCCTCAGACGGCGTGAATCGCACTCTTCATGTCCGAACCGCCACCTGATGCCGGACTCGGATGAAAAGCTGATTGTCTTGTGGACGACCCTCCCACCAGGTTCAACGGCAGTGGCTGCTGCTCTGATTCTCCCAGACTTAGCTTAGACATGCCCAGAAGCTCATCCACGTTTATGGGGGCTTTCGAATGCACGGCTGTGGGTCTAAGTATCTCGTGACTCTCCTCCTTCTTGGTAGGCTCGGGAACATACCCAGCTGGCCATACCGGGAATGTGAAAGAGTAGAAAGGCGAGAAGTAGGTTGGATACAATACAGGGAATGAAGCAGGCAGTTGCAGCTGGGTATTGTCCTCTGCTGTGACGGGTGGCTCCCCAGTGCTAGAGTTGGTGGAGTCCATCGATTCACATTCTTCAATTTCCAGAATCGACGACGGAGCAGGAGCTGGAAGCTTATCGCTGCCTTGCATTTGAGTTTCTGCATGACTGTCCTCGGGTTGCGCCTCTTGTGGCTCCATTGCAACATCTGATACCTGCAAAGGAATTCAATAAGAAAATTCCAGATGCACCCACCTTCTAAATATGTTGAATAGAATTTGATTAAAAAAATGTAAGAGGGAGAGGGAACTAACCTCGTCAGGAACCATATCAAAAAGACTAGAACGTCTTTTACGGCGAGATACATTGGACTGTCTGATGAAGTACTTCTGAGCATGGCTTGCAACCTGCGTCGGTGTCCTTGTAGTCACGTAGTTCCTGGAGATACCACGCCAATCTCCTTTTCCCAGCTTCTGTAATCCCAATAAGAACATCCTATGCTCCTCCTCTGTCCATGGCGTTCCTACATACCAAACGTATATATACTCCACCGTTAGGAGGAACCCAATTCAGTCTTGGCGTTAACATGATGGAAAAAAAGCATATCTACTTTGCCATATGATTTGATTGGAAAGCTGAATTCCTCGAATACCAACATCAACCACTCGTAGCTGTGATTGAACGAACAAAAACCAGGGTATATTATATAAGAAACCAAACCCCTTATAAAGAAGAATGCACAGAGATGAACCAGAAGGATGCTATGATCTGTTTGAATGCAGCTTTTACACTAAATCAAAAGTCTTGCAAAAAGGCATATTTCAAGAAACCAGTCCCTCAACAATAAAAGCTTTCGAGTTCAACAGAGAGCACCATGATAACAGGCCAAACCGAAAACAGTAAAACACACGGAAGAAGAAACGACGTCAGCAACACCTCATCATAATAACCAGCAGGAAATGGTCAATTTGATCGGAGAGAGACTTCCCACCACAAGGACAAGAAACTCGTGTAACTGGAATCAATCGAGTTAAGAACCAAGATCCAGACTTAAAAGTACAACCACACAACTCCTATCTTTCATCACAAGGTTTATCATGTTCCATTGAATCAACTCCTCGTATTCTCAAACATGCGTGTGTGAAGGACATCTGCACACTTCATAGTTTGCCTTTAGGTCGAGGTCTAATTCCAGATTTTCTGCCCATATTTGAACTCTTCGGCAGGTTGATAGCAACGAAATCCCACGAACCAAAAAAGAAAAAAGAAAATTCAAAGAAATCGGGGATCGGAGATGAAATAGGAAGTGGAGATACCTTTCTTCCTCTCGCGGCTGGAAGATGAACCGGCGACGAAATCCTCGGAAGCGTAACCGTCGGCGGCGGCGTGGTCAGGGGTATCTCCTGGAGAACCAGGATTGTTAGACCCCGTTCCGCTATGCCCACCCGGTCTCGAGCCCGTGTAGTGGCTGAGATTTCCCATGCTTGCACTCTTCCGGATCGAGCCCTCGGTGAGACGAACACCGAAGAGCTTGACCCCTCGGTTCGGACATGTCCGAGAGTTGTGCCCATTGTGATTGCAGTGAGAACACCGGCGAGTCATCTCCGGACGATTTTCCTCGTACCAGATGGATCTGATCGGAATCGGATCGGATCCTCCGTCGCCGATCGAATCGGAGTTAATCTCACAAACAGGGAATCTGGTGTCGATAGAGAGGGGGGAGGCGGAGAGAGGGAGAAAGACAATAATATCGGTTTATCTGGTCCAATTTATTACAGAAACAAAAAAAAAAAGGAATTCGATTTATCTGGTCGGATTTATTGCACGATTTTTTTTTTTTTTTTGTTGTTGTTACAGATGGAGAGATTTGGTGCGTCGTTGATGGATTTTCCTTTCTGTGTCCCATTGACTTGCGGTCAAACCGACGTGTCCAAAGATAAATTTCTTTTGGACTATATTCGAAATTATATGTTTATTTACCCCATTTTGTTTTAATGACTAATTTACGAGGATTTATGTAATATAATCTTTATTTTATGATGACACTTTAATCGATTTCCCAATTATATATAAATTACTCCAAAGAAAAAAAAATCCTTTAAATTCCTGCCTTTGGAAGCCTTAATTGTATATTAATTAATCTATCAACAATTGATAATTGAGCAGTTCATTATATATATACGCGTACGTAAATATCATTAGGAATGTTTTTCTTCCTTTTTTCTGTTTGTTTTTTACCGCCTTCTTATTGTTATCTAACAGTAACAGTTGTTATTTCTGATCAAAATAATTATGTTATAGAAAAAGTTAGATTTATTGAATTATGAACATCGTACGGTTTTGAGATTAATGTTGATTTCGAAATGTTTGGATTGCATTTCGCAATGTGCAGTTAGTTGGATTGCATTAGCCTTTAAAAAGAGTTCTCAGGCTAATTTATCCACAACAGAAAGAGTATTCCATCAACCTCTCTTGTTTCCATTTCCGATCTCGCTTGCATGGATTTACAATGAGCATAGATCGAATCAAATGGTTGTTTTAATCCAATTATATATATATATATATATGTATATATATGTATATTATTTGGTGAGAGAATGCTCACAGTTTTGGTGAGTCCAAATGTCATTACAGTTCGAACTCGGACGAGGGCGGACCTTAATATTTTGTTTAGACAAGAGTATAGTTAATTAAAAGGGGAGAGGATAAGCGGGGCCCATCTTATTCCGACACGTGGCAACCAGGGGAGAGTCTTATCGAGAAATCAGGATGCAATTTTGGTCAGATCGTGTGAAGATCTATGGACCGTACACGTGGCTTTGCGATGTCGGTGGTCCACATGGCATATTCTAAAGCACCTCAGCATCTCTGTTTTGGGGAATCCGGTCCAATTTAGCTATTAAAAATTATTTATTTATATGACACCGATGTGATATTTATACTCAATTCAAGTATTAGTACGCAATTGCTTTGCCAGGTAGATAATTCCTTTGTCCTAAAGTATAGTGCATTAATGAGTAACAACACTAAAAATAACTTTTCAAATTTAGATGGATCAATAACAATATTATACTAGACCGTCGCGGCCCAGCCCAATAATCATCAAATTAAAAAACAATATTTCCATGTTATGGCCCCACTTTTGCCCTTTCAAATGTTTTATTTTTTTAATAATTTGTTTGTACATTTAATAACCGAAACGTGTAATTCAATCGGATTCAAGAGCTGAATGATTAGTGTATGCGAAAATCAGCTATATAAATTAAAAGATGGAAGGAAAAGACATTATTCGCCTTTCACATCTTCATGAGACAAGCATGCATTAATGAGTGTCCTGTCCGTGTGCATTTTGGCGCCAACGGTTCCATTCTTTTACCGAGAAACAGAGAATTACAGACTTTCTTTTATTCCAACAAAAATTTGAAGAAACGGTCAATTAATCAGAAAAGAGGTAGACGGTAGAAAGACAAAGAGAGAGGAAAGAGTTAAATTTGGAATAACTTACACGACAAAAAACAATATTGTGATAATATTGGATCATATTGAAAAAGAGTGGTTAATTTTTTTATTATATTAAAGTTCAAAATTTGTGACCAAAAGGGAGAAAGAGTGAATAGTGTAAACTCATAAATGTAGGGAAGGATTTGAATGCAATCCAACAACCATAAAGTGATCGAATTGAATTTTCCCAGCAGCAATCTCAGCAAACCCGGTCCCTTTCTTGAAGGTAAGCTAAAGCCCTCGCATTTACTTCTCATTCTTCCTTCTCCGCATTCCACTTCACTCCTAATTCTATTTCTTCCTACCCGTTCCTCACAGTCCTTTGATCTCTGGGGGGTGTTGTTCGTCTCGCGATCAATTGATAAAATTTCCTTTTCTGGGTGTACATTTGAGTTGTTTCTGGAAGTATTTTCTTAGTTTCTTCACCGAGATTATGAAATGGGTGATGAAGGTAGTACAAGAAACAGAGAGAGTGAAGATTCTCGGCCATGCTCAGATTCCCGCAAGCATGGACGATCCAAAAGGTACCCTTCGTTGTCTAACCACCTCGAGAGCTCATGAATCAGGAAATGTTAGTTTTTTTTTTATTACCGCATACACTTGCACGCCAAGTGTTTGCGAATACATCTCTTCCATCAAACGGCATTTAGAAAATGTCTTCAGCATCTCAAATGTTCTTCCTGAAGCTATTTGGCATTTCTGAATGATGTCACCGTACCCTGGTGCTATAATTTTGCAGTGCTTCGGAGCGTGATATGTATGCCTCAAGTGGTGCCAATGGAGTATACGTAAGGCCGTTAATTGTTTTGTGTATCATCATTCTGTCTTCTGTACTTGCAGACGCGCTTTGAAGTTGATTTGATTTCTTCCATGCTGGTTTCTCCATTTCATAGGCACCATCAGTTTCAACTATGGCAAACACCGGATCTAATCCTCTACATGAACCGCCGGCTTATATTAAAAAGAATGCTTCCTCGAATCAGAGAACCTCACTGGAACGAGATGTAAGAATTGCAGTTTCATTTCTACATGACATTAGAAACAAGCCGCCCTTTCTCACACTTACATACTGGCTTCTTAAAATTAATTTTCATTCTATGTATTACATTGGGTTTTATATGATTATTGTGTTAAAGATTGTGATTTGTAATCACAGATTGAGCAGCTTCAGTCTCGTCTGCAACAGGAGAAATCTATGAGAATGGTGCTAGAGAGGGCTATGGGCCGTGCTTCAAGCACCTTATCACCAGGGCACAGGCATTTTGCTGCTCAGGTAACCTTTTATGTCACTTTAGACTTTTATCCGGGGAGAAAATTTTCAGATTTAGTTAGGTATGTGATTTGGGTGTTTCAGACCAAGGAACTTATAGCGGAGATTGAATTGCTGGAAGAAGAGGTTGCGAACCGTGAGCAGCATGTTCTCTCTCTGTACCGGAGTATTTTTGAACATTCTCTCAGCAGGGCATCTTCCGAGCAAAATTCAGGTGTTTCTTCTCCAGCTCATATAAAGCAGCCTCCGAGGAAGCACCCAAGTGTCATTTCAAATGCATTCTGTTCCTCCAAGAATATTGCTCTGAGACCTTGGCATGCTCTCGTTACCATAAATGATTTGAGCAGAAAAACTTCCAAAAAGGATCAAGCATCTCAGTTTGCGGAGAGCGACTCTTTTCCTTCTGCAACAAATTGCTCAAGCCAGTCAAAGGTAGTTTATAGAATAAGGTTATTTCTTCTCTGTACTTGTCCTGTTTCAAAGACTCTTTACTGTATGCAACCTGCATTTTCCTGGAACTTATTTCCATTTCTCCATTCCTTAGATCACAACTACACACATGTCCTGTAACTCTGATTGTTTTTTTACTATAGCAGATGATACAGAGAACTAGTTGAGAGCTGCTGTCTGTTCAACTTTGTATTCAAGAAAAGGTTTTCTCAAAAAACAGAACAACGATTGATCTAGAACTGACATGTTTTCGTGTCCATTCTTAAAATCTTGAGGGCATCCCTATTTTTCAGCATTCTTCTTGTCTCTTGTCTTATAATTTTCTGTGTCTCATGTGCTTTCTTGAACTCATTCCGTATAAAAGTAAGCATTCTTCTGTTTGTTTTCTGAGTTTGTAATCTCTGTTCCGCTATTCAGACCCATGCAAAGGATTCAACAACAGACAAATCTCCAACACAGAGAACTCTGAAGGATCATCTATACCAGTGCCCAAGCAAGTTATCTGAGGAAATGGTTAAGTGCATGGCCTCTGTATACTTTTGGCTTTGCAGTAGTGTGACATCAACAAATCCGGACAAGAGAAGATCACCCATCCCGTCAAGGTCGTCGTCAACCAAAGTGATAATCCCTCGGAACATTATGAGTGAAGACCGAGCTTGGTCTTGCAAATCCATGGTGGAGATATCTTGGATTTCAACAGACAAGAGACGGTTTTCTCAAGCATCATATGCTATTAACAACTACAGGTCAGTCCCAATTGATGTATGAACGCCATCTATTGATTTCGATTACCATAAACTTTCTATTCAATATCACTATGTTAAATCGTTGAAAAATGTGAAATTAAGATGGGACAGAATACTAGACTTCATTTTAATTCTGGTGAAAACTCAGGGTTACAGTTCTTCAAATTCTTCGTACATTAAAATGATTCAGAGATGAAGAGATGTCTATGAATCAGGAGAGATAATGCAAATGATGTTCTCTGTTACTTTGAACTCTCAAACTTACACAAACATGGCCTTGGTTTGACTATACTTGTGAAATGGAGGTCGTAATTGTTACCGTTAATGTTTATATATATATATATATATATATATATATTCTGGAACTCCGAGCTAAGCAGTTTCTGTTCATATTACTCGTCATGCTTTATGGTAGTAAAAGTCTGTTAACTGAAAACATTTTGATTAGCACTTGCACAAAGACCTTTGGATAAAACAATGTTAATCACATCAATGCTACCCCTTGTGCTGTGATCCATTTGAATTTCAGGCTCCTTGTGGAACAATTGGAGAGGGTTACGTTGAGTCAGATGGAGGACAATGCAAAACTTGCATTTTGGGTCAACGTTTACAATTCTCTCGTCATGCACGTAAGGACATATCATTCTAATGATACTCTATGCTAAGCTAATTTATGATCCAATGAGGTTCTGCTTTCCCTTTGTTTAACTTCTCCAGGCATACTTGGCATATGGGGTACCTGCCAATTCTCTCAGAAGGTTAGCTTTGTTCCACAAGGTATTCTAATTTTATTTTCCCTCATCAGTTTATAAAAGGGTTTTGGGTTTATCAAACTGGGTGAATGTTATGACATTCTGATATCCTCCATTAGGAATTTCTAGAATGATGGCTGTGTTATATACTATATGACCCTGGTGGACACTGCCAAGATTCTTTGTTTATGTAGATCTTGTCATGTTTTCCCTGTGTTACATGACTTGTTGCCTGATTTTGCTGTTCCGTCCACTTTCTCAATAGAAAGTGCCTGTTTTTGTGGCTATGTACTTATGTAGTAAAATGTGAATTAGGCTCACATATTCTCCTAACGCAAGATGAATAAACAGTGCATCTTGAGGTGACATAAACAGTGGCTAGAATTCCTTCCACCGTAAAGAGTCTCTGAAACCAAACTTTTGCATCCGAGCAAGACTAATGGCCTTCATTGTATAGTGCAGTCTGCATATAACATCGGTGGTCACATCATAAGCGCAAATACCATTGAACACTCAATATTCTGTTTCCAGACACCACGGAGTGGACGTGTAAGCCCTCTTTCCATATTCTTAAACCAAAAAAAACAGAGAGATTCTGTCTTTTTAACATGTTGTGCCCCTTGAGTAATCACAGTTATGGGAAGTGCAACTTTGCTTGTTTTTGTTGGCTCAAATTTCTCTAAATATTTTTATGATTGTCATTGTATTTTTGCAGTGGCTCGAGACCATTATTTCGACGGCCTTGAGGAAAAAATCAGCAGAGGATAGACAAAACATTACAAGTTCAAGGTTCAAGCTTTCCAAATCTGAACCCCTTCTCTGCTTTGCTCTTTGCACAGGTTCTCTGTCTGATCCCGTGGTAAGTTCTCTGACTCTGCTCCAGAAACTGGAAAAACAAACTCACCCTGTACTCTGTAGTAGTATCATTATTCGCTACATATAAAACGAATTCAGAAACAGATTAGATGCTCTTGATGATATGATGAAATGAAATGCAGTTAAAGGTGTACACGGCATCAAACGTTAAAGAGGAGATAGAGGCTGCAAAAAGGGAGTTTATGCAGTCGAACGTGGTGGTGAAGAAGTTGAAGAAAGTATACTTACCGAAGGTTATAGAGAGGTTTGGGAAGGAGAGTGGTCTGAGTTCAGAGGAGGTGATGAGATGGGTGATGGAAAACGTTGACAAGAAGCTTCAGGAATCCATACAGAAATGCATAGAGGGTAAACCCAACTACAAGAAGGTCATTGAGTGGTTGCCTTACTCTTCAAGATTCCGTTATGTTTTCTCGGAGGACTTAATGGAGAAGCCCTGGTGGATGTAACGTGCCCGCTGTTTCTTTTCCTTTTTTTTTATTTCGGTTACTTGAGCTACAAGAAATTGTGATCGACTGTGTGCGTTTTGTAAACGGGACCCTTAGAGAAAGGCTTTTTGTTAGGTCCTTGAGGTTACAGTCCAAAGATAAATATCTAGAATAAGTTGATTAAAAAAACATCATGAGCCTTGAAGGTAAGGCACCACATATTTGACAACGTCGTCATGAGACAGTTGGAGATGCTTTCCAGCTACGCTTATGAACTTCACTTTTCCGGCAGTGTCCAGTGTTTTCAGGCCGATCCAGTCTTCTGTGTACAGCTTTGTCTGAATACGCACACACACATATATGTAGAGTGAAAAAGAAATGTCAAGATGATAGTAATATATGGAGAGGGACTCGATTACCTGTTGAGGAGACTGAAGAGTCTGGGAGTCACCATCTGGGTAATATCCAAACCATGCGGTTTCTTTGGGGATCAACACCGTATCTTCCTCAAACTGTTACAGTGTCAGCCAAGTTTGATCTCTGATGCATATCACGTTGTAATAAAAAAGAGAGAGAGGGTTGAGAAAGGGGACCATGAGGAGGGCCAGGTTCTGGAGGCTGCTGAAACGGTCTTTAAAGGAGGGGTTCTTCTCATCGGGCTTCTCGTTGTTAAGAAGAGGCAGATAGCGGGAGTGCTCCAAGTAGTTGGCTATATCCTTTATATATACACAACATCTTATCCAGTCAGATGCGAATGGGACTCAAGGAAAGTCTGAATGACTTGCTTACTTACAGTTGGTATTTTGACGTAATTGCTGGGAGCTAACGTATTCTGCATGCATGCATTTCACACGGGGATTTTATATATATATATATGAGAGGAGATGCTATTATGTAATGGAATGACACCTACTTGAACATTGTCGGCGTAGACCGATTTTTCTGCAAGTTTGCAGATTAAAGCGGACTGCTCAAAAAATGAAAGAAAAAAAAAAGTGTATCAGTCACTTTGTCTGAATTATAAAATAAAATAAAAAAGAAGCCGCAGCGGTTTCGGAAGTTAGTAAGTGAATTACGGGACAGTTAGGGATGGATGAGACACCAGCATGAGGCCCTCCAAGCGACACGTAGTTCCTAACCTGTGGGAATTTTGTCATAACAAGATCCATCACGTTAATCATATAATATAAAAATCATAGTTTCAGATGGTATATCAATGAATTACCGGTGGACCACCCTCACAAAACTCTATAAGGCCTCGAGCTACCATGTTTCCCTGCCAAACCCCACCCGCGTTACCAATATTAATATATATATATATATATATACAAAAGAGTTATATGTGATATGGATGGATGTACCTGCGACTGGGCGACAATGTTGTAACCCTGACTCAGTTCTTTCATCTGCTTCACGGTTTGGCAGGCGAGGGTTGCCTGCCCAACACAAAACACGCATTCATAATATGATACGTCCAAATATGTATATGATGTTGATGATTACCTGTTCAGTCAGCGGCATCGACCACGAATCGTCTTTCCCGTTCCCGATTTCCCTGAATCAAAACTCCCGTAAGATATAGGATGGAGGGAAAGCAGCTCAAACTTTAGATGAGGACTATATGTTACACGCAATATCCAGGAGAGCCCGAGAGATTCCTCAGGAGCTCTGTGAAGCTCCCCTTGTCATCGGGGCATTCATCGTTCACACCTTCATAGATATATATATCATTAATTATTACATTTGTGAAATGAAAAAGCAAAATTAGGATCCTCGTAAACGTAAATAAGAATTCACCGTGAAAGAGTAAGAAAGGAATGGAGAGGGAAACTGGGATGGTGAGGAAGAGCACCGCCGCCGCAGCAGATATCAGAACAGACGCCATGTATCTATATCTATGTATCTAAACCCCTCCCTCCTATACTTTCTGAACGGTTCATATATGTGCTAAAATTTGAGAGAGAGAGTGCATGCATATCTTTGCTTATTCGGAAGCAAATCAGCCGGAAGATTCTCCTTCCTTGGAGACTCTAAGCAATCAAAATACGCAAAATATGTTGTTTAGGGAAAAACGAACGGAGCGTTACTGTCCATTTGCCCTTTTTCGCTTAAATTCGAAGATCATGATTTCATATTTATAAAATCCAGTCCCTTTCTGACGCTTCTTTCTAATAACTATATTAATATGCATACATACATATATATGCAGTAATTTTGTATAGGGTACTAAACCTACAAGTATCCATCCCACGATTGATAGAAACTCTGCCATTTTGCTATATTCCGTAATTTCTGTGAAAGAAGTTCTTCTTCTTTCTTTTTCCCTGAAATGAAAACACAACAGGTTTCTTGGCCCCTACACACTACACTACAACGGCAGATGATTTCAACGTCTACAGCCTGCATGATAAGGTGGGGATCATAATGCGTCTTAGAGAACACGCCTTCAAATCTCCAATATATTGGTCTTTGAATCTCACCGCCAAACAAGATCCCATCTTTACATTCCTAGGCGAAAGAATACTAACCCATTCCCCAACGGAATACCCAAGGCAATGATTCTCAGACGAGTTCCCGGGCTAACCGCACAGCTTTCTCTTGCAGAAAGGCTATATCACTGTCTGGTGCGGATATCAGATGGTGGTCTGAGCCCTCTCCTTCCGTCTCGTCCGTCACAGATGATCCCACCGATTCCGATCCATCTTCCTCGTCTACATTAGAAACAGGAAGCACACAAGGCTCATTGTATCTCTGCTTCTTTGTAATGTATCAGAAACGACATCTCTCTCTTATCGAGAATAAATCCAAAAAGCAAATTATTAAGAGTTTACCAGAGAATTCGAGGCGTTCAGGAAGATGTCTAACTGCAGTGATCTGAATGCTTTCTGGCAGAAGACAATTACAGAATGAACCTGAAACTCGAAAGGGAAGCTAGTTATGATCATGATGAGCTCTTGACAATATGTTCCAAGCAGAGCGATAGCCATTTTCAACAATGAGGGCCCTAAAAAGTGGTGTGTCGAGTGAAAAATTTAACTTCTTACCTACTCGAGCCATCCGATTAATCCATCCGGGAATAGGCTTGCCTGTCAACTGCAAGCATACTTCTTCGGTGAAATGGTTACAGTTCTTGGCAATCAAATGGTACGTGTCACCATGATATTTTCTGGAAAATATCTCCATGAATGATCGGAGCTCTGAGCGAGACATGCTAGTCGTCCCCAACAAAACAGAGCGCCTAAAAATGAAGCCAGGGCAGCTCCTAGGCTCCACCTCGAACACGCCGCTGCTAGCATACTCATGCGCTCCAAACCCATACTCCAAACCGTGTGCTGAATACAACAATGGCCATGAGGAACAACTTGGATATCATAATTGGCAACGGCCAAGGAGCAAGTTTGCAGGATACATAAAGCAATTCAAACGAGAGTGTACCCTCGATTCCTGAGTGGAATATCCCGAGCCCAAACCAATAGAGATAATTGTTCACAGGCGTAAGATCATACACATTGAGGTAGACTGGCGTAATACCACCGCTGTCTTCCCTCTCCTCGCTCGAGCTTGAGCTTGACGTGAAAGTAAGCATCCGCATTTTTGTATACCTCCTCCGTCTCTCTCACTTCAAACTCGTTTCCTTCATCCTCTCCTCCCTACTCTTAGATCCCTGCAAAACTCACTCTGACAACGATGGCACACACGGTCAGAGAGATCCGATTGTCCACAAAAGTGTTGGAGATCTAACAAAATTCTACAGTCCACAGGGATCCTGTTTGCAAGGTGCTGAAAATAAACAAAAGGGGGCCAAATTAGACAGAAGTAGGCCTTTTCAAGTGAAATAAACCGACAGACTAAGCAAATCGGGACTCCCACTCAATTTTCCTCGGGAAGCAACCCGTCATCAGAAGCGGGAAACGAACTTCATGGGGTAGAGAAACGGGAAAAGAGAGAAGCTGAAGTCCGATCAGACGAGGATTTCCCGAAAACCCTAACAAAAGCGCACCGACTTTGAATCGACAAAATCAGGAATCCGGAGAAAAGAGGCAGAGAAGGGGAAGGAGATGAGAGGAGCTTACATGAGAAACGGAGAATTGAGTGATCCTTGATCTGCCTGGCCAAAGGGAAAGGGAGTCGGAGTCTTTCGGGATTTTTTTGGCGTTTAGACGGGGTGCTGCTGTCTATTATGACCGCAAGGAATTGTTATATTTTACTCTCCTGCTACGACCAAATGATAATTCACATGAATCTCTGATTTATTATTGGAATAAGATTAGGGAAATGGAAACTTTTACAGTCAGAAAGCCAAATCTTGATAAATGACGCATCCCCACCTTCTTTATGATATTCTCACCGACAGTACGTGTGTTCATCGATGCATTAGTTTAAGTTTGATAGATTTACATTTGATCCATATCAATATATACATAGATAGACAGGGTCAATTGCCAAGACAGCTGTCGTTGTGGTCGACAACGTTGTAATAGAGGGAGGCAGGTTTGCCCTCCAAGGCGGAGACGAGGCGATGAGCAGACAGCCCGCAGTAACGGCGACCCAATCTGGCCATGCAGATCTCGTTCACCCTCTTCAACATCTTGTCTCCTCTTGTCACCGGTTGCTCCACAAACTCCTCCAACGCCATCCACTGTTTGTTTGTTAATCAATGGTATTTTTACTATCATTATCATTATCATTATGATGATATGGCCACCCCAGCCATAGATTGTCCTCCTCATACCTTGGCATCGTGGATTTCAAGATGATCCACAATGATTTTGGTGGATAGAGGCCTCAACATACAGATGAAGAAGAGATCAGATTTCTGGAATGCAACGTTGTGAGCGTGCCTGCACGTGAACCCCCCCACCAGTTCAATCCAGTCAGATGCTTCTATACATTTCTATACGCAGAGGGAACTAATGGATTACGTATACCTGAAGGCTATAACCTCTACAAACTCCGTGTCTATCTGAACATGAACAAGAACAAGAACAATAAGAACATCCCCTTTTACAATGGAGAGAAATTTCACAAGACTCCATACCCCTGTTTCTTCCTTGACTTCTCTCATGGCCCCCGAGAATATCTCCTCCGACTGTCAGTTCCAAAAAACCCAGACCTGTCAGACGTGTTACAGAATCTGGAACACAAAGTTAAAAATCAACAACCTCGTGGATGAATCCAGTTGGTAGTTTCCATAGACCGGAGAGTGCTGGAGCGCAGTACTTCTCTTGTACCACCAGAACCTACCACCAGCCATACCTCTGTTCATATCCCCTTTGTAATTGTTTCCAACCGTTGAGATCTTAAGATGATTAGATTAAAAAAAAGAAAAGAAAGGGGACCTCTTTATGGTCATTGACGACAAAGCCTCCGACGCCGACTTGGTGTGAGGCATTAGCAGGAAGCATAGAAGGCCCTTCCGGAATCCAATGAGTTAACATCACATATCCTTTCTCTGCATGATGATACTCGAACCCTTCCTGATAAAACATAAAAATCAATCAGAAAGAGGGTCTTCCTGTGTTGTTCGAAAACTCTCTTCATTCTACCTTTATAGCCACCGGAACAAGCTCTGAGCGTTCCACTGGTAACTTGAGCCACACTCCCTTCCTCTCCTGCCAAGTTTCCTCCCATTTCAATAAGGATGATGAGTTTTATGATGAATGGAATAGGGTTGATTGGATTACCTTTCTTCTCCAATGAGAGAGAGAGGAACGGAGCACAGAGACAAAAGTGGAGGGATCAGATGGTAATCTTTCCGGATCAACGACCACTCCGCCGTACTCATCGTCATAGGCGTGAAGCAATCGTTCATGTCTTGTGCTGTTGCCATCGCGCATTAACCCGGAATCTGCAGTTGAAGCAGACGGGCTCTTCCAGAAATGAACGCTCTTCGAAGATAAGGCCCTCCCTCCCTCGACTTCTCCCCCAAAACACCCCTCTCGATTAGATTTACAACACATTTCACCAAACAGAGAGAGAGAGAGAGAGAGCGTTTCTTTACCCTTGCAAGAGCAAATTCCTGGTGAGATCCTAACCCCAGAAGACTGTCTGGAACATGGCACATATCTCCAATATGCGGTTCGCATTAAAGCAGTCTCTGACATTGAGACAGATTCCATGCCGGCAAGAACAAGGGAAGCTACAGCCTTGAATTGACACAACCCAGATCGAGATTCGCGTTAAACCCTCAGTATTTTCGGGGGAAAACCCGAATTTCTTCCGCGAAATTCAAGGCTAACTCGTAAGGGAAGACGGATGGGCTATCAAAGGGAAAAGGAACAGAGATTTTGGTGCACACTTACAATGGGATGTGTGGTCTGCAGTTGAGTCAGTGGTTATATGACAATGACTTTGGGAAGAAAGGTGAATCTCTGGCATAAATTCCTGAATTATCTCAATTACATAATGGTTTTTTAAGCCAAAACGGGAGAAATTTTAGACAACATCCCAATAAAAATCTATGATTTCGAATAAATATATTTAAAAAGGAAAACTTTAAACTCAAACAAGGGAGGGGGTTATTATTGTGATTTGTAAATAAACAACCATTTGCGATATAATTCTGTAAATTTTTAGAATTTTTTTCCCTTCAAGATACCAAATTCTCAGAAAATCTGTCGGTCGCGTGGTAAATAAACATTCGGATTGTAATTTTTTGAAGGAAAGGAATCTTACTCGAGGATTGGTATCAAGGAATATTCACAGTTCCAATGAAGTTGTCTGAGCAGAGGATTCTGATTCTCCTTCAGGTTATGGGTATCGATATATATATATATATATATATATCATTTGATCTCTTTTTTCAAAAAAAGAAAGACGGTTTATTTATTTTATATTTAGTTCGAAATGATAATAAAATCCTTGAATAAAAAGTGAACCACAATCACATTATTGGATGGGAAGGAATAATATGATTTAAAAAAAAACATGAAGAAGGCGAGAGGGAGGTGGGGGACAGCACGCAGAGTAAAAGTGGGATATGAATCAGACGGACGTGGATGTGGGCCCCTTGGCTGTTGTATTATTCCACCTATCTATTTTCATTTTTTTTAGCGGCCTAAATCCAAACACAACCCTCCGAACCTACAAACAACGTGGAACCCTAAGGATAACAGGTTCGTTGGAAAGTGGAATCGAATCCATAATCTCTTAGAGAATCTTGAACCCTTTAACCACTACACCAGACTTCAAACGACAAAAGGGTTGAAATTAAATTCAATCTATCTACTTTGTGTATTATGTACATTGGTATCATCATCATTTTTATATATAATGACACCAAATAATCAGATGCCGATCGAGTCCAAGAAATGTCAGCGTTGGTTATATGGGTTCGGTAACAAAATGGCTTATATATGTACATAATACACTTGTATGCTATCATGTGAAAACGCTTATATATATATATATATATGTATGTACATGTGTGTGTGTTAATTTAATAAAAGCAAGTTGATGAATATATAATAAATGACTATAACAATGTGTATTGATTTAATAAAAAGCAAGTTGATGGATAATAAATAACTATAACAATTTTTAAAATGTATTGCATTATAATATTACATCATGTGTAGATTTTTCTTGTTGAAATTCCATTCCACAACTACCCTTTAGCATCCCAAAACTTCTGAAATTATCTGCTTAATATTTTATATCAGGGTTTCGGAGGGTTCACGTAACTTAAAAAACGTGTGATTAGGATGGGATTGTAATAAATAAGCCTTCACTGTGCTTCCATTCAGCAACTACACTAATATGTTGTTACTACACCAATTATGTTTATGTTCTCCTTTGTTATGAATAATGCAATATAATATGCTTTGAAAATAATTACATTTTTATAGTTTATGATGGGTTGCTTGTTGTATTAAACAATTGTCCCTCCATTTTTCAAATCTCATGGGGTTAACAATGGAACACGTGGAGATAAAAGATGGCCGTCAATTCTCAATAAATATATTATTCTGATGCATAAGACGGCATTAATAAATATTTAAATAATAATGACAGATAATTCTGATGGAGCACGTACGCTGCAAACACAGCGTGGTTAGGGTTTAATGAATAATATGCGTCATTTAATATTACATAACTGTCGTATGTGATATAAAATAAATTAAAGCATGCATGTGAAATAGAATGTTTTATTTTGAAGACGAGGTCGATGACAAACAACGGGCGAGGTGGGAACGCACGTGGGGTGGGTTCGTGTAGGTATTTAAAAAGTCTACGGTCAAGGTCTTACACGACCAGAGAGTTGGTCAACTTTTTAATTTTGACAAGTTACCTACATTGGACGTGTCGTGTCCCCTCCGTCATCCATTTTTTTGCTTTTATTACTCGAGTTAATTCTCGTATTCATTGTGAGAAATCAGTTAAATGAGTTTTGTTACAAATCATCCGCATAATTGAATTGCAAGAAAAAAACTCGTCAATTTTAAAATTATCCACTAATCCAAATAAATATTCATCTTCAGAAAAATATATACAAAAAATCTCAAAATCATTACATTTTACAAAATATCTAACCTATTAAAAATTATATTTTTTTTAGATCTCTTTATAAATATCTTACATTTTACTTAAGTTTGTAAAATCATTGAGATTTCAAATGGATGTTTTCATTTTTTATTTAGATTTGTTGATAACTGAGGTTTGAAAAGTTTTTTAAGGTTTCAAATTTTCCTTTATATAGTACACATGGCCCATTATTTTAAAATTTGAAGATTTCAACATCTTCTCTACTGTATTTTTATGTACCAAGAGAGTACAAAAGGAATTCGTTCAATTACAGAGAAATCCACATTCATCAATATGCACCATTTGATATAATCAAAATGTATATGTTAATTCTAGTGCGCGGATAATCAAATCTACACTTAGTGTGAACGATATAAGCCCATATCTATGTCGACCATGAGCCGAAATGATTTATATGTTTTAACATATTGTTTTTTTTTTGTCATACAAATCGAGTCATGTAAAACAAGACAATGTTTTTAAAATGTGTGGACATAACTCTCTTTCGCATTTGCTAGAGGGGCCCCTTAAGTAAGGCGGTATTTATTTTTATAATAAGAAATAAATACATACATGGCACGTGTGAGTCGTTATGGAATCTAAAAAATGAAATATATATGTATTAAAACAAAAGGGAATTACAAGATAAATGAAACATGTATGAAAACAATTACATCTTATGTTTTGAAGTTTCGAGTGAGAAACTAAACGGTCCTTCCCCTTCTCCTCCCTAAGATGACTTAGACTTGTATGTATTAAAAGTGTTAGCTTTTTTCACAAAAATCCAATTATATCATTTCCGGGTGCAAACATTTCCATGTTTTCTCATGCGCAAACTATGATGCATGCGCAATGGGATGGTGACGTGTCGAGATTAATCAGTGACAAGATACATCAGCTTATCTAATCATCGGGCTTTCGATATTAATATGTTTTATCGATACTAATATAGTTAAATATGAACCGATTCCTTGTCAATATTTGCTTAATTAATCCAAACGGGGAAAGGAAGAGACACCAATCAACATCTTGCTTTCATAGGTTGCGTGACGTCATCTCGACCCTCGACTTCCTTTGATAAACGCACGTGCCCCAATTCATGAACCTTCAACGTAATGAGAAATCCACCACCATATCCTATTTTCTATTTTCCAGGTTCATGAATCTCGTGGCCCGAATTTTCGCTATATAACCCCGACAGAGACTTGTAATATTTCAGCCAAAAAACGAAGAAGCAAACGGATAAAAGAGAAATGTGTGGAGACGGCGAGATCACGGCGGAATCCGATTACGCTTTGCTCCAGTCAGTACGGCGACACTTGCTCGGTGACTCGAGTTCCGCGGGGAAAGGTACAAGCGGCCACACCGTGAGGCCGGTGTACGGACGGACGTCGAGCTTCAGCAAGTTGTTCCCTTGTTTCACGGACAGCTGGGGAGATTTGCCGTTGAAAGAGAACGATTCGGAGGACATGTTAGTGTACGGAATCCTCCGGGACGCCTTCCACGGCGGATGGGACCCCTCTCCGGACGTTCGGAGCTTGCTCGGCGATTTTTCGGAGGTCAAAATCGAGCCGCCGGAGATTGTTCAGTTGATGCCGAACACGGTTCCGGCGGCGGAGGCGCCGTCGAAGGGGAAGCACTACAGAGGGGTGAGGCGAAGGCCGTGGGGGAAATTCGCGGCGGAGATAAGGGATCCGGCGAAAAACGGGGCTCGGGTGTGGCTAGGGACCTTTGAGACGGCGGAGGACGCGGCGTTGGCCTACGACCGCGCCGCCTTCCGGATGCGCGGTTCCCGCGCTTTGTTGAATTTCCCGTTGAGAGTGAATTCGGGGGAACCCGAACCGGTGAGGGTCACGACGAAGAGGTCGTCGTCATCGTCAGGAAACGTGAGTTCGAAGCGGCGGAGGAAGGCGGAGAGCTCGCCGGCGGGGGCCGGTGGG
>NW_010967966.1:340329-344110 GCF_000463585.1 Tarenaya hassleriana | reverse complement strand
TTAGCCGATGGTGGGTTGGGGTACGGTGACGGGGGAGGAGAAGATAGAGTGCGAGGTGGGTCAGTGTAGAGGTGGCGAACAATTATTGGTTTCATAGTGGGCAATTTTTGTATTGTGAATATGCAAATATAATGGATGATTTGTTAATTCAATATAACAAGGGTTTTTCCAATATGCCCGTTTTTGGTTACGTCTTTTGATCCTTGGAAAGGAAAAGAGAATGGGAACCATTACCATTGATTGAGGACATCTTTTCTGTATGCCATTATACTACAATGGTGCTGACTAATCAGTGTTCGAATTGAAGTCTTTGGTCGTTAGTTCACGTGCTATATCTCTCTCTCTCTCTCTCTCTCTCTATATATATATATATATATATATATATATATTCAGCTTTATGCTGAACCTGAACGTAAGGCCATTAAACTGAACACGAGGCCTGGGCCCACAAAATGGAAAGCCTAGCACGGTGCTGCTTCTGTTCGAATCACTCGCTTCGATTCTGATTCACATTTCGTAATGCATTCGTAAGATTTCTTGTTCAACAATCCATCTGGGATAGGAATCCTCAGATTCCAACGTAGGCTTAGGTTTCATCTTTTGATCCATATCTCTTCTTGTACTAAAATGGACGATTACATATGTTTCAACAAAAGTAACGAGTAGTAGAAGGAATTTGGAAGTAAATACAAAATGCCAGGAAGAAACAAAAAACAAGATACAGACTTCTACAACAGTTTAAAAGAAAGATAAATGGGTCTTACATTACATGCAAGGCAAACAAAGGGAGAAAGGGGATACCATCATCATTCAAGACGAGCAGCAACCAGATTGCTGGTTCACAGGCTGTCCCCTTATTTGCACCGTCTGTGGCTTGGCTCCCCCTGCTCCTGGCTGGCTTGCCATTCTGCATTTCACTCAAGTGTAAGTGTGAATGCCCATTGAACATGATCTACCGAGGGTGACAAACGAGAGTTACCTGGTCTTGATGGCAGCAGTCATGGCCATGAAAGCCTCTTCCACGTTGGTCGCATTCTTTGCACTTGTTTCCAAGAACGGTATTCCCAGTTCATCCGCCAATGCCTGCGCCCCCCCCCCATTCAAAAATGCTCGTTTCAGTTTCAGCATAACCCATGATCAATTGCTATATGAGTCATGTGAGCCTCCACTCTTTTTGACCCACCAAATGAGTATCACCCTTTCTACCGGTCTTAAACAAAATAACACTTATGAGGTTGCAACATGTGTTTTCAATGGGATAATACCTTAGCCGTCTCAGTAGATACAACTTTCTGCGAAGTCAGATCGCACTTGTTCCCCACCAGTAGTTTATTGACATTCTCACTTGCATAGCGGTCGATTTCATTTAGCCATTGTTTGACATTGTTAAAGCTCTCCTGGTCCGTTACATCATAGACAACCTGCCCAAATTGCCAAAACAGCATCAAGGCAAACCATTAACCTGGCAAGAGGGTTGGACATCAGGACATATGCACACGACAGTAGGGAATATAACAGCAACAATAGGGAACATACGATGATCCCATGAGCTCCACGATAGTAGCTACTAGTGATCGTCCTGAAACGTTCTTGGCCTGCTGTATCCCACTGGACCAACGGCAATATAAAAAGAGAGTGATAGTATGCTCATTCACGCAAACTTGGAGTAATTTAACATGTGGATCCCACTCAACAACACTTACGATCTGGAGTTTGATGGTCTTCCCATCCTGTTCAACGGTGCGGATTTTCTGCATCATATCATTGAGGGAAATCAATATCTTTTGTTTTGTATTCACGCATACGAAAAAGTAGAGCAAATGCTGTAAAATCTTACAAAATCAACACCAATGGTACTGATGTAGCTATCCAGGTAGGAATCATCCTGCAGGACACAATGAAGTTAACATGGAAGATAGGTAACTTTGAACAAAGTATACTCATTGGGACACAAACCAGGTGAGAATCTAGTGATAAAATCAGGCTGTAAGCCTGTAATAAATGAGATTAGGACAAAACCATATTGTATTATATTATATTGTATTGGGGTAGCAGGAATTGAAAGGACTCTGATAGCAAAGATGATGGACCCATAAACCATAAACCGAGACAAGAAAGAGAACCTGTACAGCTACTTACAGCAAATCTCAGAAGCAAGCATGATTTTCCGACACCAGAGTCACCTATGAGCAAAAGCTTGAACAAATAGTCACTGGAAAACATCGAGGTAGAAAAAGGCGTAAGAATCTTCACGCTTCTTGAAACACACAGACCAAACCAGATAAAGGGTTCATCGGCGGTTACGAGTGTTTTTTGTTGATCTACCTATGCATGACACAAGCTCGCTTGTCCATCATGTTATCCAGAAACAAAAAACGCAGAAAACATAATTTCCGAAAACATATAAAGTTCCCTCCTGGTATCGTGATGATAATACAAAATAAGACCCCGTTGATTGTCCGTTATCAGTCCTCGTGACCTCCATGCAAGAAAAAGAGTTCCCATGACATGACGCAACGACACGAAATTTTAATCAATCGTACAAATCCAACATGCGAATGCAAACTAAGAAATTCTCCGGTAGTCAACAGAAAAATTAGATCTTAACCGACGTTTTCTAGATCTAATCGATGGAAAATCCACATGACGAGAATCCAAATTGAGAAGCCGATGAGACAAAATAATAAAGATATCAACGAGGAAATCCAATCAAAATTTCACAAATCCAGTGATGACAAGATCTAAGCAATTCGAACAGAAACAAATCACAACAACGTAGAAAAAATTCGAAGGATCGATCTAACGGATGGATCCCATGGAAGAGCAGAAGCTTCTTACTATTCGGGATTCATGGCACCTCTCGTAGCTGGAACAATCTTCCAGGAGAAATCCGATTACGTGCGGGAGACTGGGAATAGGGCGATCGAGATGAGAGAGACGCAGACGTTGCTTCGTGTTGTCTAAGAAACGGAGGAAAAAGGCCCACGCTGTTGGAATTTAAATGCGTATTGGTGGACGCTGACGTGGCGACGCCCATCCAGAGATGCGTGGAGGAGAAATAATCAAAATTCATTTATTCGATTTTGTTCCTTCATCTCGGTCCAGAGTAAACATTCCCAAGTTATCGTATTTCATGATTATAAAAACCAAGTTTTATGAGGCACAACTTTTGCTTACAATTTACGTAAATGATAACTTGAACGTGTGGCTGTAAATTATCGGGCCATTTGGTGACAACAGTATTGGGCCATTAAGAAGGCCCAAAAATACAGTTGAGAGATCCAATCTATGCTCAGAGTAGAACCCCCCCCGCAACCAGTTCAGTAACCGCGACTGCGTTCGAATGAAAACGTGGGAATACAGGCGGGAAACGAAATCCATGGTCGATTCTTAGCTTTTGCAGCTACAACTCGTGAAAGCGAATACTGTTTTGTGTATACGAAGTGCGTGATTCATCAGAAAATGGAAGAAACCGGCAGCGCCGCCAACAGAATTAGCGGAAATGGCGTGGTGAAGAAGAATCAAGGGTTAGGGTTTTCTTCTGGAGGAACGAAAATCGAGAACCCATTTGCTTTCAAAGCCCTGCAAGTCTTTACGGGGTTTGGCGTAGGATGCGGTATTGGTATTGGCAGTGGTGCTCCTCTAAATCTTGGTACACTTTCCTTCCGGAGTCCGGGTCGTCGATTTCATTGATTGTTGTTCTACGAATCATATGGTAGTCCATTAGCAGGGTAATAATATAGATAGATGTGTATTGGTGCATGTTGCAGGTGGAATGCCG
>NW_010967966.1:331690-340127 GCF_000463585.1 Tarenaya hassleriana | reverse complement strand
ATGCCGATGGTAGGGGAAGTAATGAGTGCTGCCAGAGGAGCAACCAATGCATTTTCAGGCCTCACTCGGCAATTGAACGACGTTGTACGTAAGAAAAACTTTTGTCTTTTCCTCCCTCTCTCTCTCTCACCGGTTTGATTCTGTTCCCTTCTTCTTCCCCTGTCTGATTGTAACAGTAGGGGGCTGCATCATAAACTCCTGGTAGGAATCATATGGTCAAACGCTGCCTTCTAACTTCTATTAGGAAATTTTATCTGTTATATATATATATATATAGTTGTGTGTATGATGAGACATAAACTCTCTGCTCTTGCCATCTTTAGCTGTGGAAACTGGGAGCTCGGAACATTAGGGCTGCCTTCTAACTTCTATTATATATATATATATATAGTTGTGTGTATGATGAGACATAAACTCTCTGCTCTTGCCATCTTTAGCTGTGGAAACTGGGAGCTCGGAACATTAGGGCTGGCGTTGGTTGTGGGGTCGGCTTCGGTCATGGTTTTGGAGTTGGTATGTTCATGTTATCTGATCTAAGAAGCTGTCTTCTTACCTTCTTCATTTTGAACCGGTTGGTTACTTGGTTATTCACCTGAACATGACAGTGTGAGCACTGGAAGAAGCTCCTGAGTTTGATACACCGACTTGTTGTTGTTTTATGTTGGATGTTATGAAAGAGGGCACTGGACTTGGTATAGCATCATCATTTAGTGGATTTCTTGTACTTGTGCAGTATCATGATTTCAGAATTCTGGATATTTGGAACCCTTAACTGCAATGTTGAATTTCTTGGGTTGGGTCAAGCCTGAAAGCTGGTATGATGTACAGTTACAGTATCATGATGCAGCTTTAGTACTTAGAAGACACAGTAGGGCACAGCTCAATATCTTTTCCGATTCTTCTGGCCTTTGTTTAGACTGTCGTTTAACATGGTTATTCACTGACAGGGGTCGCCGTGAAACCCAGTGCCATGCACAAACTTCAAGCTTCCCTTCTGGTAAGCCTGGTTCTTTCTTCGCACATCTAAGGTGTTCATTCTGTTACCACAAACCCAGAAATAGTTAATCTAAATTCTCCCAGGATGCCGCATCAAGCTTGACAACAAAACTCGGATTAAAGAATCAAACTACAAAAGGAAACCAAATAGCGGAGGGCCAGGCTTCTGGAGTTCCGTCTGGTCAGAACAAATACTTCAACACAAACCCACCCGATAGTTCCGCCAGCGAGCCGCCGGCACTCGGTACCAGAACTGAGAAAGTGATCAATAGTTTTCTCGAGAATCCGATTCTAAAGCAGCAGGAAACGCCCACAGACGAAAGACTGGTAGACCCTGTCAAAGATCGCGTCTTTCTTGTTCTTCTTTTTTCTTTGCTGTGGGGCATTTATTGAACCATTTTTTTTTTATCGACGTCGACAGACCAGGCAATTGAAATCAGAGAAGTTGGTGCTTGAGATGGTAATTTCTCGTTCTCAACTTGTGGGCAATCACACGGTCAGACAAGTGCAATGTTGATCTTGAAACGGGCATTTGGGGCTCACAAAACGTACAAACAAAAAACTTGTTCAGGTTCTGAGACATCAGAAGCTCATTGAAGAACTAATGGAGGAGAACGAGAGGCTAAGAAGGATAGTGGTAGAAGATCTCAAAGTGCCTCCCGACAACAAGCACACATCCCCATGCAGCGATTGCTTCGAGTGCCTCAGAAAACAGAGGAGAAAGAGATAAGAAAGCTCAAAATATAAAACTTTCTCCCGATGGGAAACATTTGTTCCTTTCACAAGGTGACTTTGGACTCACAACGATACTTTGGGACTGTTAAGTTCCTCTCTACATATATGCAACAGCACAAAATTCGGAGCAAACCCTGCAGCTCTTCTGGGAAGTCCAGCCAAAAACCTCGAATCATCCTCTTCCGCCATTTAAAAGGGGTTCTGAGACAGGAACTGGAAGACAAAATGATCAAATATGTTGTTTTAGTTAATAGTAATGAGAGTACTTCCAAAATTCAAATATCCATAGCATGTCACCTTCTTCGCTGTATCCGATTTTCTCTCTAATTTCAGCAATGACCAGACGGGTTAGGAGAAGCCCAGCAATTAGTGCTCCAAGCACCAACATGTCGAACACAGCGTCCCAGCCCAAAGTAGAAAGAAATCCGGTCAGGAGAGGACCAAGAGCCGCTCCAACCGACCCTGTGCCGTCGATGATAGCGGTCACGGTGGCAAGCGCCCTGGAATCCCCACGAAGGGATTTATGGGTCCCGAGGTCTGCTGAGACTGCGGTCGTGATGAGGGCATAGGGCCCATTGACGAACAAGCCGGCGATCATCATTAGGACAATGTTGACATTCTGGGACATGCTTCCAAAAGTGTGGTACAAGAGCATAGCCGGGATCGCAGTGTACATGAACGTAGCAGCGGTGGTGGCTCTGGCTTTGAATTTGTCAGAAATGTAACCGGCAAGTATCCCTCCTACAATGCCTCCTACGTCAAACAGAGTTGAGAGATTTCCAGCTGATTTCACTGACATGTACTCCCCTCCTATGGCTGCAACCAGACAGCAAGTAAAATCCAGATTGGCAACTGAATCTGGTATATAGGATAGATAGGTTCTCAGATATGAGATGTTAAACTAGAGAGAAAACTTCACCTGTCTGGCTCAGATAAAACGGCAGCCAGTACAAGAAGGTGTAAGCGACTAGTTTGGAGAAGAAGAGACAAAGTGCAAAAGGTACAACACCCGGAATCAGACAAGCCTGGAAAAGCCCTACGCTTCTCCTACTGGCTGAGCCTTCAACAAAACCATCACTACTACTTTCCCCTGAAGCACCTTCCTCTTCGTTTGGCGGCGGTGGCGAAGACTTGATAAACTTACCTGAATTGGAATTGATACCCGGAAACCCAACGTCCTCTGGGTATGCGGCCAAGAACAAGTAAACCAGCACTCCTCCTAAGGCGATCACCACACCGGGCGCTATAAACGACCATCCCCATCCATAATCCAGAACGGCCGCAGCAATCAGGGATCCAGAAATGTTACCAACCGACGTGTGAGCGTTCCAAATCCCCATAATCAAGCCTCTCTTCCTTTTCCCAAACCAATTTCCAACCACGGCAACGACCGAGGGCCATCCGGTCGCCTGTAAGAGCCCCGCCATCATTTGCATCAAGAGGTAGAACGAGAATGCGTGAACATTCCAGAAGTACCCCATCCCAAAAAGCACCACGAAAAACCCACTGCCGATCATTCCCCATGCCAGAAACAGCCTCAGATCCAAACTGTCGCCCAAATGCCCAGCCACGTACATTCCCAAGGAGTAACAAGCCAGAAACGCAACGTCGATTTCCCCCAATTTCGAGGTACCGTCCTTTTTATCAAATGGATCCCAACCATTGGATCTCAACGACAGACTCCCGTCAAAGGCCTCGTTTCCGGTTTCTTTCTTCACAAACACGTTACCCAGCGGCCAAGGATTAGTGTTGGGGGGATCGGTGTGCAGAACGCTCTTCACTATGCTACTTGGTTTTCTAGAGGCATGGTAACAGGCATATGCGATGAAAGTAATCAACAACACCGCATACCGAAACGTCTTGGGGCTCCAGTTTCTTCCCCTCATTCTTCTCAGCAGCATGATCCCTGGTGGGGTTTTCCTCATTGAACTCGAAAGATTCGCCATGTTCGCGAATTCAACCAGGACAAAAGAACGGTGAGAGTGAAAGTAAAAAATCCTAATATCTCAGTAGCTCGATCATAAACTCAGAGAGATCGCCAACAACCTATTAGAAAAATTCGCCAGGCGAACCAAATCCAAATACCCAGAACCCTAATTAAAGAAGGTCGTTGGAAATTATTGGCCTTTTGGCGTAGGAAGAAAGAATCACCGACTAATTTGACAGGATGAATACGAGAGAGAGAGACCAGCGGGAGGGAGGGGTTGGCGGGAGAGAGAGAAGGGGAGGAAGGACGCAAGTAAATGTAAGGCGCACCTGACACGTGGCTGTCCGCTGTGGTGGGACAATGAGGCGGAGCACCCTGGACGGGCCACGTCAAGCTCTTTTTAACGGATAGCGAAGGCGCGTGCGTGACACACCGCCATTGGTTGTCCTCTTCCTAACGTGGGCCGAAATCATAAAGGCCCATTGGGGAAATTTTAAATGCCACATAAACTCGCCTCAAAAGTCTACTCCTCGTGTCTTCCTTAACTAGTAACCAACCGATTATATGTCTCTAGCCACATGGTATTCCACGAAACCGTCTTTTCTTTTTCGGACATCACTCGTTTTTCTAATCCGCCAACAGCCTTATCACCCGAAAACACCTCCGACCAAATGGTACAGCCCGTAGCTCTGGCCCGTTCATACACTCCACCAGCTACTCATCAACCGTTGGACGACCCTCCATGCTTCCATTCTTCACCGCAACCAGCTCGTCGTCTTCATCATTGCCGTCGCCCGCTCCTCCATCTCCGGCCGAACCAACCGAGGCTTCTCCTCGGAACAAATACCCGATGGTGACTCGAAGAAAGAACCGGATCACCAAACCTGTCAACAAACTCACATTGACTACTTCTGTTGTGCCTATTGACAGGGAACCTAGCTCGATGGTTCAAGAATCCTCGATGGCGGTTGGCTATGAGCGATGATTTCAATGCTCTCGTCCGCAACAACACATGGAAGCTCGTACCATTCACCTCGGATATGAACATTGTTGGGTGCAAGTGGGTCTTTCGGATCAAGACCAATCCGGATGGATCCATTGATCGGTACAAAGCACGTCTTGTAGCCAAAGCTTTTTACCAACGCCCGAGTATCGACTTTCAGTCCTGTGTACAAGCCTCTGACTATCCGACTGATTCTTAGTCTCGCCGTCACCAATGGTTGGGTCATATGCCAACTAGACATCAATAACATTTTCTTGCAAGGGCGTCTAACCGATGAAGTGTACATGAGCCAACCTCCCGGATTTATTGACAGGGATGGATCGTCATTTGTGTGTAGGCTTCACAAAGCCATATATGGTCTCAAACAAACTCCAAGAGCGTAGTATTTGGAGCTTCGAGGGTTTTTCTTGGGCCGCGACTTTGTGAACTCGATGGCCAACACCTCTTTCTTCATTCTCCGCACCGCTGCCGCTCATATTTATGTTTTGGTGTATATTGATAACTTAATTATCACTGGGAGCAAATCGGATCAGATTGAGAAATTTATCAAAACCCTTGCTTCCCAGTTTTCTCTCAAGGATCTCGGCCCACTCTCGTGTTTTCTTGGTGTAGAAGCAACCCGATCTCCGAATGGGCTGTTTCTAAGTAAACGAAAATATATCGTGGATCTCCTACACCGAACCAACATGCATGAGTCGAAAGCTGTAGCTACTCCCATGGCTTCTACGTCACGTCTCACCATCACGTCTGGAACCCCTCTCTCGGATGGATTGGAATTTCGCACAGTTGTAGGCAACCTTCAATACTTGTCTCTTACAAGACCCGACATCAGTTTCTCGATAAATAAGCTGTCTCAATTTATGTATTCACCAACTGATGTTCATTGGACTGCAGCCAAGAGGATACTTCGATACCTATCCGGCACTCGGAACTCCAGGATCTTCCTATCCGTGGCTAATACACCGACATTACATGCGTTTAGCGATGTCGATTGGGCAGGAGATCCGGGAGAATTCAAGTCTACAGGAACATTCATTGTTTATTTAACATCCGATTTCATGGTCTTTTAAAAAGCTACCCGGCCATTCCCGATCATCCACAGAAGCAGAATATCGGTCAGTGTCCAATACATCCGCCGAAATCCGATAGTTGGCCTCTCTACTCTCCGAGCTTGGAATCGTTCCGACCTCGGCCCCGACGGTTTACTGCAACAATGTTGGTGCCACGTATCTAATTAAGTGCAAACCCGGTATTCCACTCTCGCATGAAGCATTTAGTATAGGAAGATAATATTATTATTAGAATATTATCATTGATATGATTATGATTTAATCTAGATATTATGCCTAGAATATTCTATTGTATTTTGTTATATATTATGATGTATTCTTTTCATTATCAAGAATAGAAAAATATTTTCCCTATTATTTAGTTCTCGACTACCTTTTTATTCGAGGACAAGTGGAGTCCGATGCATTACGTGTACTACATATGAGTTCAAAGGATTAACCAAGCCTCTTCCTCGGACAGGGTTTAATGAGCTATGTGTCAAGATCGGAGTCACTGCGGGTGCTCCGTCTTGAGGGGTGTGTTAGAGATCATGAATATTGTAAATCAAATCTCTGGCTCTCTCTTATATTTGTACATTCTACGTATAATGAAATCAAGTGAATTCACTTAACTATAACATTATGTTATATTTTAATGTTCATCGTACTTTTTCTCAATTTCACACTCATACTAACCATCGAACTTCAAAATCTCCACGAACATCACAATCAACTTTGATTAGTTTTATAAGAAATACTAAAGAGAATAAATACACCGGACTTAAACAGTATATATGTATGTACACACACACACAGATCGAAGACCTCATAAATTTAAAACATTTTACCATTCAAAATGCATATAAATTAAAATGTAATTACGAAATAGTCATCATGCAATATTCACCTCACTTAAATATCCATAAAACATTAAAGAAAACTCTAAAATACATTACTTCATTTTCGCGTTTGGGGTTCTATATACTGTTACAGTTTCTTCTCGTTCCTATACAACAAAAAAGCTCAGTTTTCTTACTGAAGTTCAGAAGGGTCATTGAAAAGAGAGGGGAAAAAACATTTTATATAAGACCCAAACCACTGAAGAGAGCCTCAAAACTCGTTAAAAAATCCTTCCTTTGGTCTGCGAATTGCAAATTTACTAAGGCAGCAATCTCATAAGGCTTCACCAATGAAAAAGAAAAACCCAGAAGCCTAAAGCGTATCTCTTTCATAAAGAGCAAGCTGTAGGAGCTTAATGCTCTTCGCTTTTGTGATGGGAAAACGCCAAAAAGTTTGAAGCTTTGCGTCTCTCCTAAGGCTGGGGAAGCAGCTCTGCTTGAGGAAAAGACCCATTCAAAGGCACATCCAGAAGAAGATCCTGCTCTGAACCACAATTACCTTCATACCCAAACACTGCCGAGCTGCCATCTGATGCAAACGCAAACGCCACGCTTCTGGGGCTGAAGCCATTCTCTGCTGCTTCTTGATTCATTTGCAACTTCATCACCCGTTTAGGGCTCCTCATCACAGCCCTTGTCTCTGAAACACAGACAGAATAATCAGAAACAGATATATGGACACATCTTTATACCTCATGATCAAGCGGATCTCCTATCACTGACCTGATTTTTTTCTGTTTTGGCTTTCGCTAAGTCTCTTAATGGATATGAGATTGTTTGATGCATTCTGGTTTTGTATTCTTGTGGTGGCAGTCGAAGTACCTACTTTCCCATTTTTGTGTTCCTGCAACAAATGCTTAGAGATTACATCATCACCTCAATCCCAAGTTTATTTGGGTTGGCCAAAATTGTGACCAACCATCATGTCAAAAATATCTTGACAGGATTACTTGGTATTTCAAGAAAATTAAGCCGAACCTTGAATTGGTGATAGCTTTCAACCAAGCGGGATTTGGTAAGATCAGATAGAGCAAGCTTCTTAAGCATCTTACGGTCATCTGGTATGGCTCCTGAGGACGAAGATGACTCAAAGACACCATCTGCGACAAGTTGCTGAAACAAAGAGAAGTTCTCTTTGAACTGATCACTCTCAAACATGCTTCTGAGGCTGAAAAGGAAAATGAGAATGATCAGAATTTAGAAAAATCAGCTGCATTCGGTTGAGTTTAGCTTTATGTACGCAATCAATTCGTACCTATCAGGAAAATTAACAGATTCTGTCTGGGGAAGCAGTTTCATCAGCTGCCGCTGTTCATCTTCCGTGAATTGTCCCGTGAACTCATCAAAGTTGAAAACATCCTGCACAAAAATTTCGAGGCAATTGTAACAACCCATCCAGTTGAGTCGCAGAGAAATTGGGGCTAGAAGAACTGTTCACATGCATCTCCCATACGTTGAACACACAATGAACTCACCTTCAAATCTATGCTACAGAGTGGTGAACTATGGCTCCCTAGAACTGAGAGTTTTTCAGTTTGAGACTTGGTCCTGCAACAAGAAACAACGTTTTTGTTGGTGAGATTGGATGTTCTCTTTTCCTGTCTCTTCCCGAAACTTATATCCATGCTCTAGAAAGGTTTACAACTTCATGTGAGTATAGAAACATTTCAGTTTTTCATAATCACAGCACCCAAGATTTTTTCTTCACCTTGACCAAGTCCCAAGCTTCTGACCCATGGCTTAGGAGAAACTAGAGTTAATAAATGGAAATGCACAAAACATTATCACATATGTAGAGAGGATCTACCTCTTGAGTTGCTCCTGCTGA
>NW_010967966.1:295997-331303 GCF_000463585.1 Tarenaya hassleriana | reverse complement strand
CTGCTGAATTGCTTGTCCAGCAAAGTTTGGAGCTTTTGCAGCTCCATTGCTAATAGACTTCCCAGAATGTGAATATGACTCATTCAGTGAGGATTTGTTCTCAACTGAAAGCGAGCTGGCTTCAGATTCCTCTTCTCGTGAAACCAAATGTGGATGCCTCATGAGAACACTTCCGTGTCCTATCTCAACTGAAACCATCGGTGTTTCATTCTCGAAAAGCAGATCCTCCTCAGACGAACCAGAGAAACAAGATGATTGCTGCTCTTGTAGAATATTATAGAGGTCTTTTCTGAGCTTTTCAACGGAAGACGGCTTTGGACGGCCCACCCATGTCCTTCTCTTGCAAGGAACAGATGTATCCCACACGTTAGACTGTGCTGGACCTGATAAAGAGGGCACATGGGCATAAAGGAGCTGCTTTAAAGACCAGCTAGTAGTTGGTTAAAGAGCGAAATAAGAATGAATCTAAAACTCAGGACAACGTATAGGGTACTAGCTTCAAAATGTGTACAGCCAGCCATGTGTATTAATAGCAGAGAGCACCAAACCTGTAAACTCGCTCCCATCTACACTTCCTAACTGTGCACAGCTCTCAGAGTTTGATATAGCTGACCCGGAACTTGATCTATTGCCAGCATCCTCATCTACCACCTTCTTGAAACCATGATTGAATTCTGGGGAAACCCTTTTGACCGTGACATTTTCTTGATCGGCTTTCCTCTTGAGCATCTTAGCTTCTTTGTTCTTATTTACAGATAAGCTCTTTAACCTCTGAACCCTGTGATCCTCATTCTCTTCGGCATCAGCCCGAGCATGAAGAGGTGTGTAGTTTGCTAATGTTCCCTTTGTTCTCCACCGTGATCCACATGCGTTGCAAAGCACTGGCTTCTCTGATGGCCCATTCCTCCAGAGAGGGGTGCCTGTTTCCAAACACCCCATTAAGTACAAAACACAACTTCCACAGATATGCCGGTCGGTACATATAAGCTTTCACACACACGACATATCAGCAAACGAGGAAATGTACATTGAGTCAACTCAATTTCCAGAGGGAATTCTGAGTTTAACAAAAAGGGTGCGAATGAACTCTGTCCACCATGTTACAATGCCATCAATAATGCAAAAACTTATGCAATTACTTTTATCAGCACAGAAATTAATGTGCAAACCGAGACAGCAATTCAACTAAATCATACATTGATTTCACAAGCCCTTCTCCACACATGCGGAGAGGACTACTCTTCATTCGTATGATAAAGCTCATCTCTAGGAAGATCAATGATCTTCACTAAAACAAAAAAAAGCGTACAGAATTTTAACACCAATGCAATCACATCTAATTCAGACAATTGGGCTGTAAAATCACCACAATTGAACATTATATACTCATATTTGGACACTGTAATCGCGTTCTTCCACCCCCCTCCCCCCCTCAACCATTGACCATACACAACTACAGACATGTGATTACAGAGCATAATTCAAAATGCTCGTTTATGTTCGTTTGTCAATGAAAACAATTGTTCATCAAAGCACAAAACAACTTGTATTCAGTCCCCAGAAAAAGTATGCATATGTATAGATAGACAATCAATGTCTGGGTCAATTTCTTGGTATGGAATTGAAATTGGAGAAACAAGAACTCACTCGTAACTCCACAGTGATAGCACGGCCCTTGCTTCCCCATAGACTCTCCTTTTCTCTCTTCTTTCAAATTTTACATTAATACAATTTATAAACTCACAGGGGAAATTGCAAGACAGATAATTTTGTAGATAAAACGATAGATTATGGAAAGAAAATTATGATTATTGTTGTCGCAATCAAACTATATTGGAATATAAACACTGGGTATTAATAACGCTTCTCTGCGACAAAAACCCAGAAAAGTTTTCTGCTGCAGAAACTAATCGAAAGCCAAAAAAACCCAGAAAAACTATCGAAGAAAAGATTTTTAAAAAAAAACTCAGTCCATAGAAATTCAAAAAATCCCAGGAAGACAAGAACAACCCAGAAAATAAAAAATCGAACAAAGGAAAAGAAAAATCCAGAGATGAAATTTCGTTCTCTCTCTGGTTCCCTGAGCTATCAGTGCATACAATTCAATATTGAGAGAGGAATCTAATAAATGGCTGTGAAAAAGAGGAAGAGGGATAAAGCGAGGGTTTGTGTGAAATTGTAAAATGGCCTCTTTTCTCTTTGTATATGAAGTAAATGTTTCAACTTCCCACTTTGCTTTCTCTTATTATTATTATTATTATGGTTTTACTTCAATTTTCCATTGGTGTTACTGAGAGAGGTAGAGATAATCTATTTTAATTTTAATTTTAAATCAATTAGGTAATAATTTGATTTAGTTTACATTTGCTGGGCCTATGGTATTAATAGTTAATAAGTGGTGAGATTTGCTTCTACCTTTGTGGTTCCTTCCAGTTCATGTTGACCGTGGACTTTTCTTTTTCCATTGATTCCAATCTCCAACCCAAGATTGATGAAATAACAATTTTATTATTATTATTATTGACAATAGTAATGACTGTAAGATTATATTTGTTTATTTTTATCATTATCTCTGATGCAACGTTGTTAAGAGTTGACGTATTCCGATCCCGAATTTCTTTATGTATCTATTCCATCTCTTCTCACGCTCCATGATTTTTATTTTTTTTAAAACACGATGTATTATAATTTCTGTGGTTTCCTTATAGACTTTTTATCCATAAAATTTTTATTTTTTTCAGTCCCAAAAATGAATAAATAAAAATGTATATTTGTATGAATAAAAACTGAAGACGGTAATATTTTAAATTTTGTTTTGAAGATATTAATTGATTTCGGAGAACCGACTCTGTTAGCATATTCTTATGTGTATATGTATGTAGATGTGATGCATGATTACATAATGTTGATAAATAAATATATGGTTTTCATTTTGTTGAAAAAAAAAACAAAGGATGTTGTAAAAGTCACCGTCCACCACCATGACGATCATCATGGCCTCAACTCCTCTCTCCACCGTTTGATTTGGTTAAAGTATTTCAATGATGGGTCCCACACTCGCACAGTTTTTTTTTTTTTAAATTAACAAATCTTTTTTTTTTTAAATATTTGAAAATTGAGGTGATTGTAAATAATGTGATTAGAGAACTCGTACGTGTATATATACATTTTGTGTATGTACAATGATAAGTTGAATCGACGATGGACTGGAATGATAATTCGAAAACTCGTTGAACAATAAATGTATGTTATTTTTATTATAAAAAAAAAAGAGAGAATTGGAGAGAGGGTGGGAACACTTGTTATAGTTGTCTGAAGGGTGTGGAAAGATAATGGGGGGAAGAGAGCTAAAGCATGATGATGATGATGATGATGATGCATCAAATAGACACAGAGAGAGAGAGAGAGAGAGAGAGAGAGAGAGAGAGGGAGGGAGAGAACCGATGGATGATGGAGGAGGGAAATGGCAAGAAAGGTCATAGCCCCGAGCGAGTGGGGACACAGAGAGTCATTAATTAGTATCATAATCTATAAATGAACGACATTCACACACACTCTTTTGTTGGAGTAGTGATAATTAAAAACAATGCGAAGCATTGGTTTGGGGGCATAAACAGAATGCGGGCCTTGGTTCAGAGAACCTCACACTTTCATCACTACCACCTGCCGCCTCATGGTGATTTGGGTTTAATCTCACAACCTTTTACCCATTTGTTTGCATATGTACGTACGTATGTGTGTGTGTGTGTGTCGGATCAGAGACATCACTCACACAAAATGTAAACTGAAATCCCTTCACCCTTCTCTTGTCACCTAAACACACCAAACCCTAACCAGTTCCATGTGTGGAAAAACAAGAGCGGACTCAACTCTGTCTTCTCCTCTTCTTCTTCTTCTCTCCTTTCTCCGACGCGTTCTTCAACTGCACCACACCCGAAATTTAAAATGTCTACCACGAAAACCATTACTTACGAATCAGGCCAACTTAAAACTTACCATGATGATGAGAATTCGGACAAAGACTGCAACGAAATCAGTGAATAGTGTCAAGGCATGTTTCACATAGTCCATGTCTCCATTGTGAGCCTTCTCAATTATCTCCTGAGTGTCCACCACCATGTATCCCACGAACACCAGCAGCCCAAAGTACAGCTGCAGACAACATGAACATGTTTCCAAAACAGAAGGTTATTCCTATGAAGAGTTTGGGGTTACTGAAAGACAGTTTACCTCAAACTTAAAGACAGCTGCAGAGCCACCAAATATGGAAGAGGCCAAGTGGAGCCACAAAAGCATGGAAACGCCTGACGAAAGCAACCCTCCAAGGTAGAGGTACTCTCTCCGCCTTGCCAACATTGCTGCCACCGAGAAACACACAAAAGCCACTGCGGTCCCTATGAATGCGGTGATCACGATTCTGAAACAAACATACCACCGTCAGTCAATGAAAATCATGACACATGTAATTTGTTTCATATGCATTACCAACAAATATTCATAACAAGGAATTTGGCAAGTTCAAGACAAAAACTGCTAGCGATAAGCACCTAGGATCGTTGTCGATGCCCAACTTGATCACTGGACCAACGGAAGCACCTTCAAGAACTGCAGAGAGCAACAGAAGGGAAACCCTCTTTTTCTGCATTCAGGAAAACAAATGTCATAACACCACAAGCAAGGAATAAATGTTCAAGACAATATGAAAAAGGGCATACTTGTTCATATGGAGGAGAAGAGAGCATCCAAATCATGCTTCCAAGGAGACAGAATGTAGTGAGAAGGCCACCTATATTCCACAGAAGGTGAAGATACGCGCCAAAGGCGGATGCAACCAAAGCACAGCACAAGGTGAGATATACCTACAATTTTAGAACAACAAATAAAAATGAACGGAGGATCCAGAACCATGAGCGCACTCCTTTACTTTATAAGAAGAAACATTGCGCGCAAGAACAAAAACAAAGTCACAATATAGAGGAAGTCACAAAGTCATAATTAGCAAGAATCGCCCATTATCTATCGCCGAAGACCAACACTTTCCATACAAGAATCATGATACGCACTTCCCATTGGCTTGTACAGTTTTCAATCACCTTCAGTCACAGCGAATAAAATCCTCTTTCGATTTCACTCTGCCCCAAGCAATGAAAAAAAAGAGAAACCCCATAAACCCAAAACTTCATTCAAAACCTTGCATTGTAGTCCCCTTATCAATTAAACGGCAACAAAAACAAAGCCCTATGAATCGAGACGCGATCGAACAATCAGAAACATCGAGACTCCAAAACGAAACAGAATTAGAAGCATGATCAGTCATGTAATATAACAAATACAAAAACTAACCTAACGAGTTTCTAAACGCCAATTTGATCTCCAATCAACAACGCCGTTTTGGCGAGGAATTAAGCGAAAACTTACACGCTTAAGATGAGACTGAACGATGGGAGAAATCTGACGGAAGTTCTTGAGAGAATCATAGTTCCAGCGAGTGCCGGGTCGTGAGTCGAAGAAGGAAGAGAACGCGTCCATGGTTTTGCTAGATTGGAGAGAAAACTGAAAGTGAAACACCGAGAAAAAGAGTCGACGGAGACCTTGGCAGTTACAAGGGGCAAGGAAGTAACTTGACAATTTCCACTTCTGCCCATCCCATTTATGATCTCACATTAATTATAAGCCACCCACCCTACACATGGAAAACCAGCTAGGGTAGTTCTGGAAACTTATAAAATCGTCGCATTCTTCGTTCAATCAATGAATGACGCCCACGTGTTCTGAAGTCAATACCACAGCGGTTGGAATCAGTTGTTGATGCCCAAAGGTCCGATCTAGTTGGGCTCCTCTGTGGCCCATATTTGAAACCGTTTTTCACAAAAGAGAAACGTTACGTAGTTGCACTGGATGAAGCGAAAACGACACACACTGCTGCCACGGTTTAACGATAAAATCACTTGTCCCAAGGCTCCATTTCATTCGTTGCCGTATTCAGAAGAAAAGCTGAGAAGCGAGGAGCAAAGAACAAATGTCCATTTCCATGGCGTTGTTCCCTTCCTCTCTCCAAAACCTCAATTTCGTTCCCAAGACCTCTTTCTCTCTCCTCTCCGTCCCTCCTCGATCCTCCGCCGACAATGTCACCACCTCCCCCCGGCGCTACCCCCGCGATCGAGCCTCCTAAGCCGGCCGCGGTAGTCAAAGAGATTCCGCCGTCGCCGCCGGCGGAGAGTGGTGCGGTCGGGGGTGGAGAGACGAAGACGGTGGGCGTACTCCAGGAGTCGAGGTGGGTTGATGGGACATGGGATCTGAAGCAGTTCGTGAAAGATGGGAGCACCGATTGGGACGCTGTAATCGTTGCTGGTTAGAATGAATCTGAATGACAGTTGTTTATTAATTTGCGAAAAAGTGACAAGAGAAAGGGAATTGCAGAGGCAAGGAGGAGAAAATGGCTGGAAGAGAAGCCGGAAAAAAGCAGTAACGAGGAACCAGTGTTGTTCGACACCTCCATTGTACCATGGTGGGGATGGATGAGGAGATACCACCTTCCAGAAGCCGAGCTGCTCAATGGTCTTCATGGCGTACTTGGTGGACCAAATGGGAAACTTGTTCTACAAGACACTCTTGTTCATAGCTGTGGCCGGAGTTCTTATCCAAGAGGTTACTTTATACGACCGTCAATGGCAAGTCCCTTGGATAGACGATGACTCCAACACCATTCACCGCTTCTACTTTATGTGATAATAGTACTGGTATAAATGAAGCCTACCCCTATTTATAGCTTCCTCAAGAAGTAGGCCCGGATGATGAGAAGAAGGCGGTTTCATGTATAAATGAAGTGTTATAAAATGAGATGCGAGAAAACGCACAGGAGACGAGCAGATCCCAAAACAGTCTCCGGGGGTGCTTTACCTTGAAGTGTGGAGTCAGGTCTTAATAGGTCCTGTAAAAATCTCCAAGTGAAAAAGCACTAACCACATGAAAAGCAATATGCAATTATTCTTGGTTCCAATAAATTAAAAAGAAACAAAACGAAAGGGAGCAGAATATGGTACAAATAGCAAACAGGCATCAGATGAATCTGTAAGTTAATGATGAATGACGATGGAGAAACCACCCATCTTATGTATGGGCATTTGGACAAGAGAAAGTGACAACTAGGGGGGTGGACAGCGTTGCTGTCGGGTGTATTCCCAGATGGCAATGGCAGCACTGACGTGAACATTGAGTGACCTCACAACTCCAAGCTGTGGAATCTCGACACAAGCATCTAATACATGTATTATGTCCACTGGTATCCCCTCCTTTTCTCTCCCCAGCACCAACACCTTCACACCAACAACAGATAGCCAGTTCCATGAAAAGGCCAGGACAATGATTACTAGGTTCCACATCACATCACAGTGGCAGAGAAAAATAAAGAACACAGGGCCAAGAAAATCTAATGTTTCTAACTTACCGACTTGGTTGGAAATTGATATTTGTCCAGCGGAATGCTATTTGCTGTCTGCTCCAATCCCAAGATTGCGAACCCTTCTCGTTTCTTTCTCTCCAAATACAGCTTCAAACTGTTAACTGGAACTTCGATGATTGGAACCCATTTTTCTGCCGTCACGCTGCAGAATACAACCCATATAAATGATCTAAAGATTCATGTTAACACTCTCCAATTTATATAACATGCATCGGAGTTGAGTCTCTGGATCTATTATACTTTGATAATACAATTACATCCCGAGAAATCCACATCAGTAATTGATCAGGATATTCTAAAGTGTTTGATTAAGATTGAAGAAAAAATTTTACCAACTTATGATTCCTCAAAAGACCTTTCAACTTTCTCCCTTGAATATTACCTATATTTTGCAATAAGAAAATTCTTGAGCAGATTATCCGATTTAATTACTGTACCTTATCAGTTGGAACTGTTTATCGTTAATTATGCTTGTGTCTGCAACAGCAAGACCTGATGCTTTGAATACCTGGAAGGATGCAGTCGTGGCATTAACACAAGTAGAGCGTGTAAGAGCCAAAAAGATGAATCCTTTTTTTTTCCTTGGATCAGAGAGTAAGAAAGAAACAACTATACCTCGCATGTACGGGCTAGTCCAGCAAGATTAGGTATACGATCAAGAAATGAAGCCACAACAATTAAACTCTGCCGACCCGCTTTCAACCGTTCAACTTCCATGCTTCTAGACCGTAAGAGCTGACTAACAAGCTCATCCTCCTTCTCCATTTCTGTAAAATTCCGAGGAAAAGTACTTTTCTCGGTATGATGTAGGGAGAATGCAAAGAATATGGCTACAGAACGTGAATGGAAGAAATGGGCTTCGTATCATGTACATACCCATAAGCTTTTTATAACTTTCCTCATGCGCTAGCATGGAACTAGAACGAGCATTTTGCTGTTCGAGCTTGGATAGGGTAATCTTTTTCTGGAAATCCCGGGGAAGGTCTGTGAATGGTTCAGGTAGCCTTTCTTCCGCAGAAGTGGACTTCCTCTCAGTACAGTTGGAATCTTCTTCAATCTTTAAGCCTTCGGTCTTAATGATGTCTGCGTCCTTTGCCATGGAAACTCGAAGATCTTCCCTTACATTCTGCAACCCTTTAAAATGAGACAGCAGCAAACATAAAAGAGAAAAATATTCTACAATTGTTTTTCTGCTTACATTCAGAAAAGAAAGCACATGGTCCATTAGGCATGTTGGAACACATTCGAAGTCATTTTCCTACACCATCATCAAGAAATGATGTTAAAATTGGTTTGGCAACGGTACCATTCAAGGAATGCGAATCATAATAATGACAAAACCCAAGAAGTGTCATTGTCCGTCACTCAAGAGCAAATCATTGAAGACAAAACAACCAAAGGCCCATAGATCGGTAGGAACCAATAAGATAACTTCTGGTAGAGAGTGGTTAGTTTGATCATGTTGCTTACCTCAACTCGGTTGACAAAAACGCCAGAAGGAGTGGCAGCAGTACTGGGATTATAGGCACCAAGATATCCTTCCATTGATGATCGTAATCTACATCACAAAAGAATATTCACAAATCACAATTTCAATTGTTCAAGAACTAATAGAGACGTCAACTCGAGAATGACATTATACCTTGCACAGTCAGGATTCTTGTCGAGGTATGACTTCAAATTTTCAAAAGAACGATTCTCTAATGGCAACGATTGAGAGGATGCCGACTGTAGAGGTGGAAACAGTCTAAACAATACTTGATGTACTAATAACTGTAGAATGACAACAAGAGGAAATGAGAGTAAGACCAAAATATGACAGAAATCATAGGCTAATCAGAATATGGGATTTCACACGCAGATGGGGTCTCTATAAAACAGACCTGTGTAAAACCACGCAAGCTATGATGATGTGAGGTTAATAATGGAACTATTGGTGGGAGTAGTTCTTCCAGATGCTTTTGTTGAGTTGCTTTCTGTGAATGGAGGATGACATTGGCTGCTATAAAGACGTAGGATGAGAGAGCCTGCAGTACACCAAATGAAAATGCTAGTACACCAAATGAAAATGCTATCAATTGATTCCTTTGAAGACTTCTACAAAATTCAAATGGTTTTCACATAAATTTAGGAAAGGAACTTGTCCTACACAAGATTCACCTGAGGCTTCATGTCGTAATTTTTAAGTATAGGAACCAACTGCTCTTCAACCTGTGATGCAACCAAATAATAATGACTAAACAGAGACAAAATTTTGAAAACTTGAGACAAAATTTTGGAAACTTTTAATATTTCCAGAAGGGTGGAAGCATAAATGTTATCTCGACCTGTTAAGAAGCATAGTTTCTCCAGCAATATTTCATAAACAAAATTTTACTACAAGTTTCTTTATGGGATAACATCAAGAAGTTACTTACCAGTGATGGAAATTTCAAGTAAATGTTGATGGCAAAGGTTTCTAGGTATTGCCGAACAGCAGGCAGGTTGTTTCTCTGCAAGCAAACCACATGGGGAACCATTATGTCATATAAACTGGAACATAGTACAGATATTTGTATAATAAGCAAGAGGCAATCTTTCGCTATTTAGTTGAGTCTGTTCTTGGTCACTTACATATAAGCATAGATGCAAGCTCTCTGCAACTTGGCCAACGGTGTCATCACTGACAAATCGTGACATAATACATATCATCTGCCAAGCACGTATTTTTCGTCTATGGATCTGCTCAAAAGGGCCAAGAAATTACAGTCAATATGGTTTGATTACTTGTGTTATATGTTCACTTAGTGTCACTTGTTGAAACTTAAAAGAGAGAAATAACAGATATGGAATGTAATACTTACAGCACTATACTTCTTGTAAAGTTCCTTTGCAAGGTCCTTGTCACGAACCTGTGCCAAAATGAAGTCCAATTAGAAATCCATAAATTGGATCTTGGAAACAGTGATCATAATTCACCCACTAGTGCAGCATCCAGTGACCAGTGTAGATCATTGCCACCACATATAGTAATCAACAGAATTTAATACACTAATTTTATCACAATAATAAATAAACTTTAAAGTACCACGGCATCAAGAAGCTCCAACAAAAACAATTTTCCAGACTCAAGCGCATCCTTGAAATCTTTATTATGACAGACTGGTTCAACCGTATCAGCTAAATCAGCCAGTGTGTGAAACAGAGCAGCAATTGAGACACGTGCATATAACTCCGTGTTGATAAAAACCTGAGAGAACAATGGAGCACATCATTTTGCTGAATTAATTAATGAGGCCAAAGTTTTAAATGTGGTATCCTAAATATGAATCTTACTTCTGTCAGCTCAGGGTCTGGGCTTTTTGCCAATAATGATACTTCAGTTCTTGCATCACTATTGTCAGATAATTCAGCTTCAAAATCCTCATCAAATGCAACTAAGATCACAATTCAAGAGACAAACAGTTTAATATGATTAAGCAATTAAAGAAAAAAGATGACATGAAAGAAAGAAAAGCTGTTAGACACACCAGAACCGTATAGAGTCAGAAGCCTCAATTCTTTAATGTAGTACTTTATAGTTCTAGGATACAAGAGCCAGAGCCCTGTTAGATGTAATGCTGCTAGACGGATTGTACGGGGACTTTTTTGGCCTTCCTCGAGAACCTTCTCCACAAACTGTGAAAAGACAATGGTAAATCATCAAGCCTTTTCTTTCTCTTGTTCGTTTAAATGATTTTACCAAAAAAAACAAAGCTGCATACCCATTTCAGAGGACCTGATCCATCTTTAGTTATGTGCATGTCCATGTTGCCAAACAAAGAAGAATTCAAGACAGATGACAAGAGAGCAGCAATGGGTGCAACCCGTCTCTTGTTGCAGCTGATATGCAGTATCCAACATGAATTGACCAACCGCCACACCATCTGCGCACAAGGTACCACCAGAAATGATCACACATCTTCATTTTTGAAAGAGGCTTTTCAGACGAAAATTCCATTCAATCTAGCAATAATACAAATGAAACCTGGATGTCTACACATGAGGAATCATTGCAATCTGATTTGTCAGAGACAAGTATCTCCAAAGAAAGCCGGACAGATCTCAGCATAGGCAAAACAGAACACTCCCCGGCATTTTCAAGACTGAAAATCAAAAGAAAGAGCCTGAAGTTACAAAAATAAAGACAAAGGTTCCATGCTGAAACAACATTTGTTAATGAGAACTACGGCCCATTCATTTGAGAAATTATTAGGTTGTACAAAAATGAAAACTTAGTGAAATTCCAAATTTTTCTTGCAGTCATTAAGTTCCTTTAATACTTTCATGCATTCATGCAATGCACAACAATGATGGAAGTCCAAGATGAAATTCCACAGCCACTGAAAGTTTGAAAGCGAAAGCAACTTGAATTTTATAGAGTCCGCAAGAAATACCAATCTCAGAAACAGTTGAATCAACTTTATCTCACCTTTCCAAAATATCATTGAAGATGCTTTTGACTGTGTCAACTGAGAATAACGATCTCCTATCCTCTGAAATATGTCTAGTCTGAACAAAATGCATGAGTGATAAAAGAGACTCCACACAAAGCCACTGAATCAAAAACAAAGAGTCAGTCGTTCTCTCAAAACTGAAAAAATGCAGAAGGCTACTGAAAAGAGTCTTTTCAAAATACAATTCCATCACCCCACTTCCAAGACAATAGCGCATTAAAATAAATACATAAATAATAGAAGACGTGTTACCTTCCAGTTCAGCAGGACTGCCCGCCTAGTCCTTACCAAAAATCCAGTTGCAAGAAGATCATTAATGTTTTGAAGAAATGATGAGACCAAGACTTCTAACCAAGTTTTGTCATCTACCAAAGTTAATAATGTGTTGTAGTTTTCAAAAAGATTAAAAGCTTCAGCTAAACACAAGGAAACAAATGTGTTCAGTACTGGAGTTAGTGCTTCAAATGCAGCAAGGCAGATCTCAGCCGAAACCTGGCCAGAAACATTCAGGTTAGTGGGAATCAATTTAAGAGAAGTGAAAAGTATACGAAGATATAAGACATAGTTCATGTTACCAGTTGTCTGGAAATTTGAGATGACAGCATACCTCAGAATTACACTTTTGAGATGAAATAGTATGCTGGAAGAACTTCCAAAAGAAAGCCAATGCAAACTTGAGCTGAACACCACTCTTGAACTGAATGCAATATGATGAGATCAACGCAATAGCTTTCACAGATGTTACCTGTTCATCATAAATAAGATAAATGATAGTCATTCAATTTTGTGGCTTCATTCATACAGACACAATAAGCTTATGGAGTCTAGTACATTTATGTATTCTACACGAACTATAAGAAAAGAAAACATACAGCTCCCAAGACAGCAGTCGTAGTGGAAATAGACAGTCGGCGCTGACTTGGTCCCCCTAATTTCCCTCTTACAGAACCAGGCAGATTCTCATTCTCCATGGCAATGTGAGACGAGAATATTGAACATAATGAATCTGCATAAGATATCAGGTCCTCCTGCATTATCAGGCCACGAAAGAACATCCAATTAAGCACGGATAGAAGAAAAACAAATACATCATTGTTTAGCAAGGAAGTTCGACATGCTTCCGTTTCATGATTACCAAGATTGATAAGTAAACAACAACAAACTTTTCATGAATGATTGGAGCTCTGGCAATAATCCATCCTTCAGCTTTCTCTATAAAGCCGTTGTTTGACTTGTCTTCTACGTTAGCACAGAGCTCAGTAATTCCCTCTTGCAGAATATTAAGCTCCATAAGTATACCCAAAATAAGGATTAGAAACTTTACAGGCGACCACTCCAGTTGGTTTTGCTGTTTGCAGATGCTAACCCCATGGTTTTGAATGAACTGCAAATCAACAAGACTGTCAAATTTCCAACACATAACAACCACAAAGCACACAACACAAAATAAAGAGTAATATAAAGATTTTTCCATAAATTTTAGTCCGGTATGTTAAGAACACAGCCAAAGACTACAAACCAGCAGGATATGGGAAAGATCTTCTTCATCATTGATTACGAGGAAAAGTACTCTCGCCCATTTTTTTGTTTGAACTTCCCACGTATCCAAGTCTTCATCATCAAAACTCTCGACACGATTACTAACAAATCCATTCAGATACCCATTAAGACTTTCCAGAACACGAGAGTCATCACTAGTGTAGTTTGAATGCTTTCTGCCGCAACCCCAGAGCCATTCTTGCATGGCTCTCCGTAAGGAACCTGAAATAGGAAGATGCTGTCAGAAAATGCTCTGCATACATTGGACAAGTGAAACAGATTTCTTGCTCACCATTATAATCAGTGAAATCCCGAGGAAATGCTGAAATAAATTGCAGAAGTATGCCAAGAGGAACACTGCAAGGATTCACCACTGAAGCAGCAGCTTCCAACATTTTCTGATACACTAGTGTTGGTAAAATCACAGTTCAAACAATGATGCTCAAATGTTAGAATTATCTTGAAGAAATGCACAAACAGCCATAAGAGACATAAGTAAATATGACCATTTCGTTTATTACAAACCTCGAACACGATAATTAGGATTGAAATGTTGTTTGCTGCTCTCCGCAACAAACCTCAAGACATCCAGTAAACGTGCTATATCATCTTGAATTATATGCCCATTACAAGATTCAACTTGGGACCCCTTGGAAAGTTCATCTTTGGGACTTTCCATTTCCATGTTCCTGTATCCTCCAACTACATCAGCTGAAGAAGCAATACATTCCCCAAGAGCCACTAACCCAGCCCTACCAAAAGATTGCTTTTTTGCAAGAGATGCCAAATTGATTACAAAACCCATCTGATGCCTGAAAAGATGAGCAAACCACTAAGACAAGCATAATGATTAAAAAAAACTACATGCCCATAAAAGTCTCAAAGGCTTGAGAACTTTCAAATTTCTGAATATCTGTATATGAGCAATAATAGAAATAAGCAGGAGCAGCAAAGACAACATGATCTGCCAAAACCATAAAGAAGATGGACGTGCGTTAAGTAACTTAAGTTTGAAACTCCCTACTCTGGGTTGAGGCAACTTGTATACACATATACAAATCGAACTGCACCTTCAATTGTCCTTGAGCTATAGATTCCTTTAAGGCCTGAGACATGCCATACAAGCAAGAAATAAATCTAGTTATTCCTTTAGCAAGATTACCAAGTGAAACCAATAGCAAGAAAACTCCTAAATATATTAATGACGCTGAAATAACTTGCTCGAATAAGATTCAAGCACCTACCAAAATCTTTGTGGTGGATGGGATCGTTCAAACCCTCCATGAATGGACCAAGAACAAAGCTTTCGCGCATTGATCTCGTGAGACTTCCATATCTACTCCATTCAACCTTTAGAAATGACTCCATAATCATGCACCTGACTACAATTTAAAAAGATGAATTAATAAAAGAATGAACATGACAGGCAAATATCTCGGAGGCAAATCATATCACCATAAGAATCCTAATTTCCGAGTGATTAATTTGTCTGATGGACCAGTGGAAAAGACTATAGAAACTGTAGTTAAATAAGATGTTCCATCAAGCAATCAGTACCTATAGGATTATCATGACGAAACCCCCGATTCCAAAGAACTTCTAACCAATTAGAAATTCCAGTTGCTTCATCTGGAGTCTCTACGTGACGTTGATGAGAACCCTCACTTGTGAAGTTCAAGGATCTATCACCAGGGAAAGATGACTTGAGTAGCAAGTCAATCTGCAAGAAATTACAAAGGAATGAGCAGAGAAGCTCCAGCAAAGGAGGAAAAAAGCATCCAGAATAGAAACTATCACAAAAAAAAAATTACAAGTTGAGATAAATGAGTGTCAGACCTGGTTACTCCAAGCTGCTTCAACAAGATGAGTACCATATTCCTCAAGCATCTCATACAGAAGCAGAAAAGCTTCCCATCCTTGCTGACTCGTCAACCCAGAGTCAATTGAGCCAAACAACTTCCCGACACCAAGTGACTTGGCTTCCTTTTTGGCCCATGTCTCCCTCTTCGTCATACCACGAGGAGCTGAATCTCTTTTGGACTTCTTTTTTGGATGGCTTGAATGGTCCTGGTTCACTTCACTTATGGCTAGAACAGATTTCAGTATATGCAATGAGTGCTTCCTCACCAAGCTCTCATCATCAACCTGAATGGAAAAAAATAATTGGCTTTTCTAATCATCTACGCACTTGACGTGGAAAACTAAACATCTTCAGAAGTAGGGGATATAATTGGCATACCAAGCCTTTCTTGATTTCATCCCAAAACTCTTTTTCAGATCTCAAGTCAAATTCTACAGCTTCTCCTTCTAAGACATGACTCCCATTTCCTTCCTTGTAACAGACAGAAGGAAGATACAAAGAGAGTACACTATAGGCATCCCTTCTCTCTAAAGTTCCAACCGAGAAAAGCTTTTTGCAGCATTCCCAAATTTTATTGATGAAATTATTCCTGGAAATTACAGTTTCACAATCATAACCAATGACAAAACAATACACTTAATTAAAGGTATATTATTTTCAGGTGGTTAACCTTTACCTTGAAAGTATGTACATTGTTCCATGAAGTGAGATCTGCAATGAGCACTGAGCAGCAAATGCCTTGAAAATAGCAGGGAGGAGAAAGCTAACAGCGCATGAACGATGCTCCGCACTCAGTAACAACAATCGCTCAGTCATGTTGCACAAATCCCAAAGCAAATCAGCTGCAAACTTTTCCGCCGTAGAATCTGTTTGAAGATTTTGAAAAGCAGCCTCAAATGCCACAGTCAGGAGATGGCAGGACAGCGAAAGTGGAAAGGACCAAAACTGTGATAAAATGCCATTTTCATCAGTTGGACCATCAGTAACTGGAAACTCCCCCCATTTGATGATATCTGATTCTCCATGTCGAAGCATACCAACAGAAACACCAACTGATTTCAGTAAAAACTGCACCAAATTCGCTTGCAACATATCCCATGCATTAGTCCTAATCACTACATCAAAGAAAGACCGTATAATCTGGTACAAACAAACAAAAAAAGGAACAAAATCAGCTACAAGCAAGCAGAGATGTGACAATGTGAGTTATGACAGCAGTACACAACCTTGTTAAGCATTTCCGAATCATATGCACGGACCATCCCCATTAGCGGGATAAAGACTCTCCCGACAAATAACTGCAGTCCATTATGATCATTTCCTGATCCTGTGCCAAAACTGGTGTGAATAATCAAACAGAAAGCCGCCTCAACCTCATAAGCTCAATAAAGCGCATCTCTAACCAGCCAAATTGATAGTGTTATATGTGCTTCAGTATTAGATACATATTTCACAAAATTCCAATATCGAACTCACCAAACTTCTCCAGTAGATGACATAGCCCAGCCACCAATGATGCGACATAGTTGCAGCAATCAGAGTCAAACTTCTTCTCCCCTTTTATGGAGTCCTATTTAAGTGCATCAGTGCCCCATCGAACAAAGTTTCCAATAACGAAACTTAGAAACAACTCTAAAATCCTAACCCAGGTTGAAATTAACCACAGAAACAAGAAAATCCTAAACAGCTACTCGTTCAAGCACCCATCGTAGCGCAATGCAACATGTCCTCCCTCCTTGAAAGATGATACAATGGACTAAGGCTGAGCTCATCGGCACAAGGAGAGTTACTTAGGGTATAATCCAATACAATGTTGAATAATTATATGAACCGTGAGGGAATATAACGGAGTTCCGAAGCTTGTGATGCTAAGCGCGGACATGGTTTGTCCACGGAATGACAAGGAAAAAAAACAAGGCATACCTCTAAGAGATTGGGAAAGTCTTCGACGAGTGATCCGTAGAGGGTAGAAGGAGATACGCTTGTTGAGCTCAAAAGACAGTCCAGAAAGGCAGGAACAGCTGGTGGTGGAACCTGTCTAAAGCTCTGCGACAGTGAAGCAATCACATTGGATGACATCGCCGTTGATCTTCTTCTTTTTTTTCCCCTTTGGCTCGTCTCTCTGAATCACCCCTCTGTAAAACCCTTTGAAAATATTCGTGTTTTGGGACAGATAAACCCTAAGATGAGGAAAATATGTTTTTTGCAGTTATACCCTCCTAGTTTTAAACTCTTACATTTATACCCCATCCAGCATGAATATGCTATATGCATACTGTTGATCCCATATGGGCCTGATTTGACAATATCCGGTGTGGGCTTGGGTCGAAAGGGCAAAAAAAGGAAAATCATTTATTTCCTTAAAAAGGATAAGCGGAACGACGTCGTACTGCATGGGGAGACTTTCTCCATCTTCGACGTCTTCGGACAGGCGAAAATGGCGGCGTCTGAGCAGAGATGGGGAGTATTTGTAGTGGGATCCTCCGACATCGGCAAGCTCACTCATATTGTCGACGGAATGTGGTCGGTGAAAAGGGGGTTTGATTTGTATATTCAGTTGCTTTCTCTTTCGTCGTCTTTACGACAAGTCCTTAATTTTGTCCGACACGGCATATGACAATGTCAAAGATTCGGGTGTCTTCGTTTTCTCTCTCTCTCTCTCTCTCTCTCCCGACTCATTAGTCAATTCAAGCCATCAAGATGTATAATTCATCAACTAATCAACTCTCTTTAAAAAATATCATTTATTCGTTTGTTGCTAATAGAACCCTTTTACTTTCATTTCATTCCATTTGTCAATTTTGTTCTCTTTCTGAATTAAATATTTCAATCACATATTCTAATCTTTTTTTTTTTAATATAGTTTTAATTTTAAAGAATGCTTCAAAATCGACTCAAAGCTATATTTAAAAAAATTGATTGCTTAAAGTTGGAGGTAGTGTAGATCTGAATATAACACAAAGTTGTTAGAACATATGTTTCTCTAGCCAAGTTATCGCTTGTTGTCTTGAATTCATAATACGAAAGATGGCGTTCACTAGGGGACATTTTAATGATTAATAATAATTATGCCTTTTAATACTGTCAATTTTGTAGCTATGTGGACGTTAATCACGTGGTCTAGTCTCAACTAAACTGTAGCAATAATGTCGAGTTTTGTAGTTATTTCTTATATGATGCTCGTGAAAGCGACGAATATGTGTTTTTCCATTAGTATATGTCTATGCCTACGTACGAATCTATGCGTGCGTGTATGGTGTATATATATGTATGTGTGGTAATGGATTGGATGTATATAATATACGAGTTAAACTGCCGATTCACGTTTTAAAAATATATATATATATATATTTGATGTTATTGTTGGTGTCTGAAAGGATAGAAGAATCTAAAGTGGCATAATTCCATAACGACATTTGGGAGCAAATTCGATGGAGATAATCGATCACCACTCACTCACGCCTCGTGAATTTTCATTATTTGATATTCCCACCATCCCGAAGAAGATTCCATACATGCCAAAATTTAACAGTTATAGTTTCCGACGATCTATAATTTTTTTTTTAACGATAAAAGAACCATTAAAATATTTCCCAAATAACTCTACAAGGAAAAGGTGACCCAAACAATTATTAAGCACGATGTCCAGATTAATTTTAAGATCAAGCTCTTAAAGTTTCAAATATTTGTTTTCCCAAACAGAATTTCACGCGTATAGGAATTTGAATTCAATGTAATAAGATTTATTTCGAATGCCGTGGTCTTAAATTCCATTTTAAGGTAAAGATTTCAGATATGTTTTATTCCAGTTACAGAAAATAAGGAGCAACAGTCTAACGGAGATGTCTGGAAATTTTGTTAACTTCCGAAACCGCCTTTGTCACTGAATTTCCTGACCAAGCAAAAAAATAAAAACATGACGCGCTTTATAAAGAAACAATTACAAAAGGACCTCGCACGAGCACAGGGGATTCACACGTGTGACGTTCATCTTATAAGCTATGCTCCTTTTGCAGAACAAAAACCCAGCTTCTGCAATCGGTGATGAGGTCGATTTCAGCCATCTCCCTTCTCCAATCCGTACCCTCATGTTCTTCCTCTCTCTCCTTCTCTCATCGGTGAGTGCTCGTTTCGTTTTGAGTGATTTTCTTATGATTCCGTCTTTTCATTTTTTTTGGGGTGATTAATCGCGCTGTGCAATTGATTTCTGGCTTTGGGGATTCTCGCACCCCTCCTGCATTATCTGTCTGATCATTTTTTTTTTCAAATTCTGTTTTTTTTCTTCGAAATCTGTTCTTTTTTTTGTCTGTGATTAATTGATTCGATCTTTTGTTACAGATAGTTTTTTTTCCCTAAAAAAAAGGCTTTTTCTTTGGTTGCCACTAGTTTTCTCCTGGAAGTCTTGATGGGTTTTGATGTTTTTCCCAGGGGTTTAGAGTTCGTCTCTTTGTTTTATAACATATTTCATGGTTTGTTTGGTTGATTTCCGAGAAATTTTGATTCGATCCAAGATCAAGGGAAAATTCTTGTCGTTGATTTTTGTTGAGGGTTTCTATGATACTCTACTCCGTTTTTGTAAATTTGGAACCCATCCCTTGCACATTCAGCTAAATTAATTTTCTGGAATCTGTTTTGATTCAGATCTCCATTCTGTAATAGCAGTGATCGAGCTTAGCATCTCAGAAACCCTTGAAGTAGCGGTTCTATTATCTGCTGCCTTCTTCTTCATCACAGGTTTCTTCGGCCTTGTGATCCGTAAATGGGCTGCTTCCAGTCCAAGGCAGCTAGAGAGTTTCCGGGACACGAGGACCCCGTCAAGCTAGCCTCTGAGACGGCTTGTAAGTTACTTGCACAGCAAGTTTCTTCTTCTTCTTTCTCAAATCTCGAGTAGCAGAAACCCTAGATGACGTTGCGTTTACAATTTTACTCATGTTCTGCTATGGGAGTCACAATATTCTTGTTGCTGTCCCTAATTTGATCCCTTTTTCTCCCTTGGGGTTTTCTATTCCCAATTAAAATTCTTGAAAACGGTCTTCTTTACACAGTTTATCTTGACCTTCCGAATGTTTCAAAGTTGATCTTTCTGGGATGTTTTTGTTGATCTTGTGGTACCAAACATTTCTCTGGTTTTTTCTGTTAGTCCTAATGAAGTCGAAGCACATTGTCCAACTAGGTTAAATCTCTGCGAATAACCTGAAGGCGGCTCCTTGCAGGGTTGATTCACATGTTAATCTCAGTTTGACAGCATGCTACATCTGACTTTGAATCTAATCCATCTTCTATCTAGGATGGTTCTCGTTCTGAGTATTCTCAAAAAGGGTCTTTTTACGTGTTTTTTCTCGATCTTCTAAAATTTTCAAAGTTAGTTGATCTTTTGTCTTGAGGATGTTTCTGCTTATACGAGAAGCATCATATCATCTTGTGCACCAGCCTTCGCGTTAAATCATCAGTCTAGATTACTTGAGGTTCTAAATTTAATCGGGTTCAAAAGGGTTGATCTGCAAAGTTTTTCGAAGTTAATTCATCTTTTCTTTCGGGGATGTTTTTAACAAATTACTTAAGCCTTTTCTCTGTTACATAGTGTTGCAAATTGAATCCATAGTATATCCTGGTACGAGAATTCTGAGAAGGTCTGTTTTATATAGTCTTATCTCAATATTGGAGATGTTCAAAAGTTATTGGATCAATTTTCCCCCAATGAATTATTGTTTGATCTTGCGGCATTTCTTGTTTGTGTTTTTTCTGTTTTACAGTCAGTGTGAGTGAGGTTGAAGCACTGTTTGAGTTATTCAAGAGCATAAGTAGTTTGGTTGTTGATGATGGCTTGATAAGCAAGGTAAATATATCGACTCTTTTCTCACATCATTGGATCTCAAAGACGTACAGTTTCATAGTAATGGCTGCTCTATTCTTTTTGCTTATTTTACGTTATCCATGTTGTCTCGATAAGCAAGGTAAAGATAATCGATAATCTTGATTCTTTCTCACGTCATTGGATCTTGAAGACGCAATGTACAGTTCCAGATCGATCGTTGCACTTTTCTTTTCTTTTTTTGCTTATTATACGTTATCCATGCATATGTCAACTCTGTTGACCTGCTCCAATTTATTACACTAATAGCTGAACTTGCACGCTGATCTGTCTGCTCCTCCATGTCGAACGAATTCAATGCATCTTATCCTGAGCCTTACTATTTGACTTGAATACAATTTTTTATTGATTGGTTTGACTTTGAAATATTTGATGTGTTTTCCCGTTCACGTGTGTGTGTGTGTACAGGAGGAGTTTCAGCTTGCTTTGTTCAAGAACAGAAAGAAGGAGAACTTGTTTGCTAATAGGGTAAAACCTAGTTTTATGAAGGAGTGATCTCAACTTCAAAAACTCTTAGTTAAGCTTGAAATATATTGAAGATACAGAATTAAACGTTCTTGATTTATTGCAGCTGTTCGATATGTTTGATGTTAAACGGAAAGGCCTCCTTGATTTTGGGGACTTTGTACGGTCACTTAATGTTTTCCACCCCAATGCTTCTCTGGATGACAAAATAGACTGTAAGTCGATATCAAAGAGCTTCAAATGTATCATTTCTCCAAGTTTTTATTTCAATTTGCAACTTTATTCATGTTGGTTTCGTTTACATTGATGTCAGTTACATTTCATTTTTACGATATGGATTGCACCGGCTTCATTGAGCGTCAAGAGGTAATAATCTCCATTGTACAAAAGGATTGCTTACGTTTTCTGAGTAGTCTTGCAACAAAAAAATAAATACGGTATAGCATGTACCAGTGTTCAAATGTCACCAATACTTGAAGTGTTGAAATGGGTTGAGAAAGAAAATTCTAGAGCCCTTTTTCTCCTTCTGTGACGGTACTGATGAGAACAATCCGTAATTGTGTTCTTGGTTTTGAAATACCTTGTAGAAAATAACCATTGAATGTGATTTTGGCAGGTGAAGCAAATGCTGATTGCCCTTCTCTGCGAATCTGAAATGAAGCTGGCTGACGAAACGATAGAGATGATACTCGATAAGGTCTTGTTGTCTACTTCACGCCTTGATGCTTTTGGATATATGAAACTATTAGATGAATAAAAGACAGGAGTTTATTCTGGACTAAGAAGTATCAAGTTTTAAAATGTGGTTCTTTCTGCTTTCCATGAACAGACGTTCCAGGACGCGGATGTGAATGAGGACGGGAAGATTGATAAATCTGAGTGGCTTGATTTTGTGATGAAAAATCCGTCATTGCTCAAGATTGTGACCCTCCCGTATTTGAGGTCTGCGAATTATCCTATCTCAAATTCCGATGTTTCAAACCATAGCCAACATGTTTCGCCATATAAACACTCAATTTGGAGAGCAAGCCACTATCCATAGAAAACTGCTTTTATATCAGTTTTAATGTTATTTTGGGATGGAAACTTGATTGTGCTCTTATGCAAATGCCGACAAATGCAGGGATATAACAACGACGTTTCCGAGTTTTGTCTTCAATTCAGAGGTGGACGAGATCGCTACATGAGAGAAGAAGCAAACCTCTGATGTAGTCCGATAGGTGGACAAGAACATGGCCAAGACCGGCTCCGAGTTTGCTTGCTGTGAAAAATGTCGAGCAGCCACCTACCTAGTTTTGGTCATATGTTTTTTTTACTCGTATGTGTTTTTGGTCCTGGCAAGTCTCAGGGTCTCCATTAGTTAATAACAAGTTTTGTGAGTGAGTTTCTTTGTTCGTTCCTTTTTTGAATCCCTAGTCGAGCTAAGAAAAGTCCCAAGGGGATAGGGCTGCTTGCTTCATATCCTTGTTTAACTGTTTTGTATCCCATTTTGTACATATCCGTTTCGAGGAAGGGCTTGTGAATATTGTACAAAGAGGGTTGATTTATCAAAATTAAATATTCCTGGTGAAAAAGGTAAATGTATGATTTGTTGGGTCCTTTTGAGCAAAACAAGAGTATCCTTCATTTGAAATCTCCTATTTACCCAATGAAGGGAATCAAATTTACAGCAAACACCCTTCCCCTTCTTCTAGTGCTTCACTCCAAAAAAAAAAAAAAAAAAAAAAACGGAACTAAGGAGAACAAGGTACCTCTTTTGTTTTTTGTTTTCATTTTCACTTCAGTTTTTGTTCTTGAATTCATCGGAGTTCCGAAACTCGATTACGTCCTTTGGTTTGATGCAGAAATACGTCCTTTGATCGAGTTTATGAGGTGTGATTATGGTGAGATGCAATAAATATCTCGACTTTCGCAAAATCCGGTCCTTAGAGTTCCTCGCGGTTGCAATTATCCGGAGGAATACCTCCTCGCCGGGAAATTTCGGGGGACTTATCCAGAGAAAAGGCTTCGCAGGAACTTACGTTCTTCTCGATCTGTTACGTAATGATACCAGATTTCTCTCCACAAGCGTTCATTCTCCGAGTTTAAGCTGGGAAGCTTCTTCGCAAGAGGTGCTTTGCAAAAAGCTCGAAACAGCTCTCAAGAATCACTGTATAGATGATGCGTGGGGTATGTTTAGGGATTTCAAAAGGTTGTATGGTTTGCCGGACAAATCCATGTTGAACAGGTTTGTCACGGTGCTCTCTTACTCTAATGATTCTGGTTATTTGCGGAAGGCCTGCAATTTAGTCAGTCTGACTATGAAACAAAACCGTGGTTTGATTCATTCTGATGTTCTTACGAGACTGTTGATGTCTTTATCGAGAGCTCAACTGCCCGAGCCCGCCTGTAATATCCTCAGAGCAATGCTGGAAATGAGTTACACCCCTCCAGTGGAAGTGTCAAGGCTTGTTGTCATGCATATGGTGAAATCAAAGGTCGGAACATGCCTTGCTTCAAATTATTTGGTTCAACTCTGTGATGATGTTGTGGATCTAGATGGCAGGAAGAAACTTAGCGGTCGGAATGTAGTGAAACCTGATACCCTTATTTTTAATCTCGTACTCGGTGCTTGTGTGAGATTTGGTTTCTCTCTCAAAGGCCAAGAACTGGTTGAGCTGATGGCAAAAACCGGCATTATTGCTGATGCATACACAATTGTTATCATTTCTCGCCTTTATGAAATGAATGGTATGCGGGATGAGTTGAAGAAGTTCAAGGAGCATATTGATCAGGTACCAGCCCTACTTCTTTCTCACTACCGGCATTTCTACGATAATTTGTTAAGCCTGGAGTTCAAATTTGATGATATCGATTCTGCTGGCCGGCTTGTCCTAGATGTATGCAAGACTAAGGACTTCCTCTCAGTTCAGAGTCTCCGGGTTGACTCAGAGAAACCTCGGGCTTTGCCTGTTGGATCTGACCATATCAGATCAGGCTTAAAGATCCAAATTTCACCCGAGCTTTTGCAGAGAGATTTGTCTCTTCAAATGGAAATGGAGACGGAATTCGTTGATTATGTGAATGCTAAGCTTGTGATCACAAAGAAGGCTCTTGCTAAGCTAGTGTATGGGTACAAAAAACATGGGAGTGTTTCTCAGCTCTCGAAGCTTTTGCTTTTGTTGGGTGGATCCAAGTTATGTGCGGATGTCTTTGATGCTTGTGTTAGTCTTTGCTGGCTAGACATTGCTCATGACATTCTTGATGACATGGAATCTGCCGGTCATCCCATGGGACTGCCCTCATACATGAAACTCTTATCGGGTTATTACGAGCAAAAGATGTTAAATAACGCAGAAGCACTTCTGAGACAGATGAAGAAAGCTGGTCTGGTCACTGTTCAATCAATTGAAATGGTGGGTTTGCCTGAAACCAAAGGGGAAGATACTAAAGACTCTGAGCTCTGCGCCCTCTTGGTTCAGGAAATGGAATCTGAGAAAGAAATGACAGATCCACAAACACTGTACGAGCTAAACTCATCCCTCTACTTCTTCTGCAAAGCTAAAATGAAAGGAGATAGCTTGAGAAACTTTCGAAAGATTCAGAGGATGAAAATCCCACCGAATCTCCAAACCTTTTGGATTTTGATAGACATGTACTCATCTCTAGGCATGTATCGAGAGATCACAGTTGTGTGGGGAGACATCAAAAGGAACATGGAGAGCAGAGGCTTAAGAGTAACACAGGATCTGTTAGAGAAGCTTGTGATGAACTTTCTTAAAGGTGGGTATTTTGAGAGAGTGATGGAAGTTATAAATTATATGAAGAGGAGTGGTCTTTATACGGATCTAAATATGTATAAGACCGAGTATCTGAAGCTTCATAAGAAACTGTACATAAGTATCAGAGCATCCGAAGCTGAAACTGACGCTCAAGCTCAGAGGCTCCTGCATGTTCAGAACTTCAAGAAGCTAGTTGGCTTAGCGTGATGTTTTCTTGCTCTCTATATATATTGTTTTACCATCCGTTATTTTGGTTTATATAATATCCAACCCTACGGAATTACGGTTTAATTTGGAGAAATGTGTATTCATTTTGGTTTAGAAATTGTGCCATTTGTAACCAAAGTAAAGCCTGAGGTTTAGGAGGAAAAGACTGGAAATTTGGGGGGTCGTTTCAGAAATATAGTTAACTATATTTACTCAACTGGGCTTCACTCCAGGCAAATCCCAAGAAAAGGCCGAGCGAATACGGAATATAAAAAGCCCAAGCCCAATCGAGTCAACTCACTGAGTGAACTTTACTCGTAAATTCCCAAGCTTTGCCAGAAGATTAGCGATCGAGCAGAAACCTAACCAAAGGCTTTGTAATGGACTCACCACCGAGGAAAATCCCGCTGGGTGATTTGTTCGGAGAAGATTCGGATAACGAGTCCCCATCTCGTTCGAGATCTTCGTCTTCCAACAAGGCTTCATCATCCTCGTCGCCGTCGTCTTCATCTTCATCGTCTTCGGCTGCATCTTCTTCCAGAGGCGGAGACCCCCGCGACGCCGAATCTGGCAGTTCAAGCAGAAGCGTAAGCAGCGGACGGAAGGAGGAGGAGCATGGCATAGATGAATTAGAGAGCTACAGGAATGACGATAATGGCGGCGACAGGGGTTGTCATGGCTACGAAGAAGAAGACGAGAAGGATCTTTTTGGATCTGATAATGAAGATTACTGTAAGACCCCCGCAATCAGCTCCTATTCCATCCCTGGTAAGCGAGATTTTGGTGTGAAATGTCATTTCAATTTCCATTTTAGTAGTCCTAATTGTTTTTCTCTTGAATTATCCTTTTGCTAAACATTCGAAGGGGAGCTCTGTCCTGAAGCGTGTGCCCCTCTTCCGTAGAATTCTCTTGGATTTCGCTCTGCTCATCGACCATTTTGAAGTATTATTTGGATATATCATGTTTGGTTTGGAGTATTAATCGCTAGTTTACTATTAGTTTGAGAAATAAAACCTCGGCTGTTGACATGCATGATGCATGAGATATCAGAAGGATTGCTAGAGATACGAGTTGCTTTGCGTAGAGAAGATTGGCACATTTAGTTTTCATTGCCCTCTTTTTTTCTCCATTGGGTATTTACTATTTTATAACAAAATGATTGATTGATATTTTCCTGAATTATGGAAGTGTTGCCTGCACAATGGAACAATAATCACCACGGTGGAAGAGGGGGTCCTGGACGTGGACGTTGGCAGAATGGTAGAGGGGGAGCTGGGCTTCTTCCCCGACCTGGGCCTTACCCTGGACGGCAGGGTCATGGTTTTGGCTCAAGGTTTCAGTATTATCAACGTGATGAGCGTTTTGTCTCTGAACTTAAGCTTTCAAAGAGCAAAGAAACATTGGCAAGAAAATCTACAGTCTTTCAGGAGGTAACATTATCTAGGAACATCTCACTTTTAGCATATAAGCTCTTCGACACAGGGAAAATTGTTTGCTATATCCAGTGTATTCTTACTGTGGATATGTTTCTAAGTGCTTAATATCAACAGCCGATCGAGCTTGCTTGCTACAGTCGTGTAGAAGGTGGAGAAGTATTCTTTGATGAGCGGGGCTTGGTGAGAACTTTTGGTATTGTTGTTCCTTTAGGGGTTCTCTCGTTGTCTCCTTTTTTTTTTCTCCCAGGCAATTCAGTCTTTGGAGTATTTTATTTTTTAAATTAGTCACAAACGTGTATATATGACATTTATTCATCTCTCAGAGGCTTTTCAAGCGTCTCATCTCTGAAGAGGTTGGAGCAGATTTAAATCAAGGTTATGATACCTTTACCGCGAAAAGAGGTGATGGTTAACTCTGTGGCATGAAAAACCTATAGTTCATTTCAGTACAAGGAATTAGTGGTAAGTATTAACCTGTGCAAAAGATCTTCAAGGTTGCCAGATTCAGCTGAATATTTGTTCTGTTTCTTCTGAATTAGACATGGGCTCAGAGGGCTTTGGCGATCTTCTTGACTGCATCAGAGCGAAAAATATTACACTGGGGAACATTCATTTTGTGGTATGAATTGCGCACACACACCCTCACACATTTTGCCTAAATCACTGGAATTTATTTCTTTGAAGAGTTTATCTCAGTTGGGTTTCTTTGCTTTGTGATGGACAGACATTCCGTAATAATCTAAATAAGGTAATTCCAGATCCCTCCCTTCTGTTAGCTGGTATAACATTAACAGATAACTAGTCTCTTTCGGTGTACGGAATCAGCAATGACTCTGTAAACTTGGCATATGGCTAGGCGTCTGTCCAGTCACTTCCTTAACCTTGTGCATTGTTTTATTTCATTCAGATTCTAGGTGCTGCTTATAATCGGCATGAACCTTGGGAAATGGGTGTACATAAGAGGAATGGTACAATATATCTGGATGTGCACAAGCTGCCTGAAAGGCCACAAACTGATTTAGATCGCCGCAGGTAATATTCACTCAACTTTTTGGGAAGTGAGTGATTGCGGTGGTTTTCTTAGTGGTATCAAAATATACCCATCTGGAGTTTGGTAGAAAAAAATTTGATGGAGAAATTGAGTGAAAAGAATGCTACTGGACAGTAATTGAAGGTGATGGTCTTATTATACGTGGTGATACAGATGCTACTGGGGTTACTGTTTTGAAAGCCTTTCCACAGAAGATCCGGGGAGAGCATATGGAGAAGAGATACAAAACGTGGATGCAAACGTTGAATATTGTGGGGTTTTTAAAACTAAGCTAGGAGCTCACCGCGTTCTGATGGGGGCTGAAATGGATTGTTGTGATTCGACCGATGAGGGAAGGAGGTTTTATGTTGAGCTGAAAACCTCTCGTGAGGTGAACACACATGTCCAGATGCTATTATTTCTGTTGTTGCCGTGTATTTCTCTTCTGTTTTTTTTTCCCTGATTATTTGGTTGGGCTGCATCATTCTCCAGCTGGATGACCGTACAGTGGAGAGATTTGAGAGAGACAAGCTGCTTAAGTTCTGGGTAAAATGATGTGGTTTTTCCCGCAGCACCGGTGGTGGTGGCTGTTTCATTAATTATCACTCAGTGTTGTGTTGTTATTTTTCATGAAATAACGTGTAGGACACGCGTGTGATGCAGATACAATCATTCCTAGCAGGTGTTCCGTACATTGTTGTGGGATTCAGGTAAAAAGAAAAGAAATAGGTAGTCTTGCATGATTTCATTTTGAGGGGATCTTATCAAAATCATAATACGACATGATGATGGTATGAATGGGCATTGGCAGGGATGACGGAGGGAGGCTGGTACGGACAGAGAGACTGAGGACGAAAGATATAACGCACAGGGCCAGGTTGAAAAACTATTGGCAGGGAGGAGTGTGTTTGGCATTTGCGGATGAGGTTCTTTGCTGGCTCTACGGCACCGTCAAAGACAGTATGTCCCTCCCCCCCTTCCTGCCCTCTCTCTTTTTTTCTTTGTTGTATAAAAAAAGAAGAAAAAGACATAACGGTGTGGGTGTGGGTGCAGACGAAGACTACATACTTCAGTTCACGCATCCGTTCACGAGGCTGGAGCTTCTTCAAGCGCAGTCTTGCCCTGACGTCATCACTAACCATCTCTCTTCTTAGTAGCTTCCTTTTTTCCTTTCTGGCCGTACATGTCCCTTTGTTTGCTTCACCCTTTTATCGTAATAAATTTTGGCTCTCTCCTCTCTGAGGACTACGAGATGCTCTTTCCATTTCGAAACTTTAGGTTATACATCATTCTTATCCTCACCCAAAAAAATAAAGAGATGTAATACTGGTTGATTTTTTTATTTAAAAAAAAAGGAAAAGCCAAGATTGTTGGAGACGTAAAATAAAAAGTAATAGAGAAACGAATTTATGAACAAGGTATTATTCTCTTTATTATGGGTTAAGGCCCTGTCGGCCCGTTCGGTTGCCGGGCTCAGTATTTCACGACCCGAGTGCGACAGGGAGAGGCAAAGAAGAAGAAATGGAGCAAGGAAAAAAAGCGGTGAGGAAAGAGGCGGCGGAGGAGATATCGGAGAGGCTGTCTTCTCTGGAAAACCTCTACTTCCCTCGCGCCGTCGCCTCCTCCACCTCCTCCGCCTCCCACCGCAAGCCCCTCCTCCTCCACCTCCTCCTCCGCGACCCCGCCGTCTTCCTCGGTACGTACCTCGTCTCTCCGATTTATTTTCCTTTTTTTTTTCTTTCGATCATCGGCTTAATTGTGAGGATCATCCCCTTTCCTTTGCCAATCATTTGCGATAGGGGTTTTGTTATACTTTTATCGAGATTTGTTTACTTGTGTATCGATCCAGAGCGCTATGGGTCTCAGCTGACTGTTGACGAATTGCGCGAGTTCGATGCTTTGAACGATGACTATGAGGTCGACTGGCACTTGAACAACCTTCGGAAGAAGATGAATCCCACTTCTCAAGAGTTGAAATCGAGGTCGGTGGCCGTGAGGAACAGAAGATTGGCCTACTTAAATAAGCTCGTGGCTGAGGGCCACTACTTCTCCGAGGATGCTATGCGGGAGAGAGAGCCGTATTTGCACCACGAGTATGTCGGCAAGTTTCAAGATTTGACTGGAAGGAGCATGGCTAGGCCCGGGGAACGCTGGTCTGAGACATTGATGAGAAGGTCAGAAGAAGCGAGGTTAGTTGCTAGGATTAGGGAGGAGCAGCAGAGGTTAGGTGTATCGGAGAGGGATTGGATTGGTAATGAGATGGTGCAGGAGGAGGAAGAGGAAGAAGAGGAGGAATCGGAGGAAGGAGAAGAAGATGAAGAAGCAAACAAGCATGCTGGAGCAAGTTCGCGGCTTGAGGAGGTAAGTGGTTTCATTATGTTTTGGCGTGCATTAGTTCCAAGGTTGTGATTCACTCGTTTGGGTTTCTCAAGTTTTGTTATCACAACGTACTTCCTTGATGCATGTTCAGTTAGTCATTATATGCACTTTGCAATGCCTATGTATGCTTCTGATGGATCAGAGCAGCAAAACCCATTCTCACGTATTCTCCCTGGGATGATTCAGGTGGCTAAGAATGGTACTGATAACAACGAAGAGTCAATCAGTAGAGATGAGGAGGGAGCTGTATCACCCGAGGAGATGCAGGAAATGATGGAACAGTTCACATACATTATGCAACAGAAGTTTCTGTCGGGAGAAGATCATCAGCACTTGGATTATTCAAAGATAGACAACGATGAGACACTTGATGACCACTGGCTTCGTGAGGTCAGCCTTGACGCCGAAGACAAGTACTTTGCTGAAGACTAGGAGAGGAGTCTGATATCATAATCACAACCCTTTCTATGTAAGATATCGTCCTGCTTTGCTCTGTCGGTTGATCCTTGACATGCTAACATTTTGAAAAGTGCCCTTTTGGCAATAGTTATGGTAACAGTTTGATTTCTATGCGATGAGTCACGCATCCTCCTCTTGAGCATGTGGGAGGTTATGAAAGGGTGAAGTGGAAGCTGAGAATCTGCAATCAGTCAGCAGAGCATTGATCCGAGGGGTCTGGGCTTGGAATAAATGGTCCCAAGTACATATAATGTGTGTAAGCTGTAGATTTGGTTCAGAATTCCTGGTTTTCATCATATATCCATCCAGTATAGGGTAATGGCACTAGATGCTTGCTTACAAAATGTCCTTGTGTGTGTATAATGTATAGTAGTTTGTAGATGCATGCGGAATCAGTCATACACATATAATATATATATATATATGAATTCAGATGGTTCCAAGTGTAGGGAGGTGGTGTGGCTTTCCACTTTGGACGCTGCTGCAGGTATTGATGCCATGCCCTCTCATTATCTTCGACTCTCGTTTAGTATGTCGTCACACTCGTCTTTCTATTCATTGTTGAATGTTGATTCTTTTTTTCCTTGTAAAAGTATTTTAATTATTTATCTTTTGGAACGACTTAAAAAAAAAAACATTCAGAAAGCGGCATCGACGTGGCGATATGAACACGCATGCAGATGCAGCCAGCCACTGCATGTCGATTTGTGGGTCTTTGATTGATTAAAGATATCTGACGGAATGTCAAAACTTCAACTTCCTCTTACCATTATGGACTTGCAGCAGATGTTTCGGTGTTTTTTCTTTTGATCTGTATTTTGATATAAAATGCCACCGAGGCCGAGAGACGTGTCCCTCTTCATCATTTCTATTGTGTTGACGACAATAACCCTATAACCATTTGAAAATAACGACAGTAGCTTGTCAAACAGATGCATCTCAAGGCCTCCAATTTAGTTCATTTGTGATAGATAGGCATGCGTAATTCTCACTGTCCAGTTGAAAGTGGACACGTGTCCCTACAGCACGGAGAAAGCCACCGCACATGACCCCCGCTCTCCACTTCCTTTCGGTGGACGGCTGCCGATTCACCTCTACGGGAACCTAAATTATTATTCCCCTTTTGCCCTTCCCTCTGTTTATTTTTTCCCCTTTAATTTCAAAAATCCCGGAAAAAACAAAACAAAACAAAACACAAACATAGGGAGAAACAAAAATCCGCCTGTGCCTACAGACTGCTTGCGAGATAGATAGACGCAACCAGGCACGCGAGACGAGTGCTTCGCATCAAAACCCTAGGAACCTTCCCCACCGCCCTCGCTTGCGGTCGATCCATCTCATCGGCATGAATCGGCGCTGACGGTGTCTTCTCAGCGGCGTATAACCATACCGAGAGATCATGTACAAGGAGAGAGCGATGGTTGCCTCGAAGGCGGACGTGGTGGATCGGAAGCGGATCTCCAACGCGCTCGATAAACATCTTGAGCGGCCATCTCCATCGACGTCCCGGTCCCTCAATGGCAAGGGCAAGGGAACCTCGGCGGCTGCGCACTCCGTCTTGATGGGGAAGCAACCCCATGACCACAGGGATTCGCGCTCTACTTCTCTCTCCAAGAACAACGTTTTCGACGGTGAGATTCGTTTGCCTTCCTCGTTGATCGCAGATGCTTAGGGATTTCTTATTTGTTGTCTTCTGAATCTCGATTTAGGGTTTGCCCTAATCTAGATTATCATCTCTCTGTCGTGAAAAAAAAAACGATTTTTTTCTCCCAGAAAAGTTTTTGAATTTGGTTTACCTCGTTGTGCATCAAAGAGACTTGGCTGTTTGAATCAGACTCTGAGTTTGCCTTTAGTAGACTTCCGTTATCTATCTCAGCCTATGATGTTGAGTAACGCCTCTAGCTTCCTCGAGAAATGATTCCCTTTTGTTTTGGAATGTACTTTTCAAGCAAAGTAACAAATAAAGGTTTGAAGCTTGATCATATTCTATCGCTGGTTCTGCTTCAGTGTATTCATTGGCCTGTTTGAGTAAACTTATTATACGTCTTGTGCGCATTTGTTTGGTTTTTACTGACTGCAGATGAATCGGAAACAGACAGTGAAGAATCAGATGTCAGCGGCTCTGATGTAGAGGACACCTCATGGATATCTTGGTTCTGCAGTTTACGTGGAAACGAGTTCTTTTGTGAAGTCGATGATGATTACATTCAGGACGACTTCAACTTGTGTGGACTCAGCAGTCAAGTTCCTTACTACGACTATGCCCTTGATTTGATTTTGGATGTAGAATCTTCTCATGGTATGTTAACGTTTTTTTTTGTCATGAAACTTTTGTTTGTGAATTGTGATCAGTTCCTCCTCACCTATATGTCGTATGAGATAGATTTATGTTGGATTAGACAGATCATTTCGTGCCAGTAAGAAATCAGAGATAACCTCTCTTCAATGATTGATCTGGATTTGCTGGTAACAGGTGAGATGTTTACAGAGGAACAGAATGAATTGATCGAGTCAGCAGCAGAGATGCTTTATGGTCTGATTCATGCTCGTTATATATTGACGAGCAAAGGATTGGCTGCCATGGTGAGAAAATATCTTCTCGGCTGCATAATCTAACATCTTGCAGGACATGCATACGTTCACTGTTGACAAGTCTGTAACAAATGCTTGCAGTTAGACAAATACAAAAGCTATGACTTTGGAAGATGCCCAAGAGTGTATTGCTGCGGCCAACCTTGTCTTCCGGTTGGTCAATCGGACATCCCTCGAACGAGCACAGTAAAGATATATTGCCCAAAATGTGAAGACATTTATTACCCCCGATCAAAATACGAAGGAAGTATCCTTATCTCACCCTTATACATGCATCTGCAACCACGTGTGTGCAATTACTTTGCTTGTGACGATCGGTGATGTTTGAAACATTTTTAAGCGCCTTCTAGTTCATGAACTCTGAGATTGTTCGGGTACAGGTTTCTGAAATATTTGACTTGTGATGTCCTCGTCCACATGTGTGTTCATTTAGAGTCTGGAGTAGGTATGTTGCTGTGATCTTGCGGTGGTTTTCCTTAGATCAGTGTTGTAAACAGACATAGATGGAGCATACTTTGGGACGACATTTCCGCATCTGTTTGTGATGACGTATGGGCATCTGAAGCCACCGAAAGCACCTCAAAGCTACGTTCCAAGAGTGTTTGGGTTCAAGATTCGCAAGCCTTGCCTTGATTCAAACCCACAACAGAGGAGATGATTGCCGCTAGGTAAGTGTTGTCGAAAGAGAGCTGTGTAAACCAAAGAGAAAAAAAAAAGTGTGTAATCCTCTTGTCATTGTTGCATCCCACAGAAGAAGAAGAAAACCAAAAAAGAGAGGCCCGGAATCTGTAGAAAACATGTGGGCTTATAACGCCTTGTAATCTTTGTCCTTGGTTTCTCGATACCCATCAAAAAGCACAAAAAGTTTTTTTTGTTTTTAAATGCATGGATTGATGTTGTCTGACTGTCGTGTTTGGTGGATGGAGTAGTAGTCGGTGAGACTCATTGTCCAAACCAAAGGATTTGACGTTTCCATTCTTTGTTATGGTTGTGGTAGTCATTTGACTGAAATGGAACTCGGTCAATCTATATTATATTCCATTACTGAAAACATTAGGGAAGAGCGCAGGTTTTTATGATGTAAAACCACATTTTTCTTGTGGGATGGAAGAGAGGGACCTTTGAACTCGGATTAAGAAAAATATGGAGTAGACGATTCTGCAGGGAAAGGTATGGCGCAGCGGTGATGCAAGTCTCCGGAAAAGAAACTTCCTACATTTGAAAAGTTGTCGTTGTCTCTCAACATTTCAAGTCAGAAGGTCCCTCTCTTCCATCCCATTAAGCTTGCTTTCTTCTTTCTTTAAAACTGCCTCTGAAACCTTTGTTTATATTACCCAACATTTTATTTTTTATAAATTCTACACTAACCAAAATTATTATTTTCATGAAAATTTTTAAAAAATAAATACTGAATGGGGTCGTGATATAATCAGAGATGCAAAAGTCATTGGATTCATTGTTTTAGAAATGTAAGCACATGATTTATGAAGGCTGCATCATTTTTTTTTTGTGCAGAAAATGGGGAGAAATTAATGAGACAAAGTGAAAACGCCATATCTCTATCCATCTATTTACTCACAAAAATCCATCTGACGTCAACAGGAAACACGTTTTTTTAAATAAAAAAAAAAAAAGACAGAGAACAATGCGAGTCGTTCATACATGTGATTGTGAATGCAAACTATGTTTATTTAGTTACGGTTTTATATAATATAGATGATATGAATGATACAAAAGCAGCCCCCCCCCCCCCCAACAAACAGTTACC
>NW_010967966.1:288989-295606 GCF_000463585.1 Tarenaya hassleriana | reverse complement strand
CCCCCCCCCCCCCCCCAAGAATAATGTTCACACAGGTGGAACATTCTCTCGTCTTTTTAAAATGTCAGCACACAGTTAAATAATATATTGGAAGAGAGACGCAATCCATGTCTATGTAAACAGATAAGATATAAAACAGGAGAAGATTAGGGATTGACTGCGGCAAATGAGTCAATTTGGTCTTCTCTTTGGCTTCCCATCAGAATTCTCTCCCTCCCCCGTGTGAAAACAGAATAAAGAAGCTCCTCTTGCTTCTCTTACCCCATTTCTCGTACTGTGTCCGGTGTCCCTCCCCCTTCATTTTCTCGGGAAATCTCTCTCTTCTCCTTTCCCATCTCCCAAAACCCTCTTTCTCTTTCAGCGATTCTCCTGTCCAAGCAGCGACTGGGTTCGTTGGTTTTGCATCAGAATTCTCTCTCTCTTTTCCCAGACAAATAAGTGAAAGAAACCAAAAAAAAAGTTTCGCCCTTTTGGCTCCATCGATTGATAATCTCTCCTTCACTTTCCCATCAAAATCTACTTTGGATTGTGAATCCTTTTACTCTGCTTTTTGACAAGAGGGAAAAAAATAGAGACATGAGCTGCCTCTTCTTGTTCAGGTCAAAGAAACACAAAAGCAAGGATATCCAGATGAACAATGATAACAACAGACGGAGAAGAGACTCATTACCAAGGTCAGCTCCCGAATTGACGGCGAGGAGGAACCCTTCAGATCCATCCCCTTCATTCAATCTTCCAACACCCAGATCTCTGCCTTCTCCGAGGAGTATCGGTGAGTTGTACAGAGAGAGGGAAGACAGCAACAACCTCAGGGTTTTTTCTTACAGGGAACTCAGCGACGCCACGGACGGGTTCAACCGGAAGCTGAAGATCGGAGAAGGTGGATTCGGTAGTGTTTATAGAGGCAGGCTTTTGATCGGCGGTTCTGATTCTCCACTTGTCGTCGCCATTAAGAAACTCAACCAGCGAGGCCTACAGGTACAATTCAACCCCGCTTCCGGAAAAAAAGCCCTTTTGATCCGAAATTGCTCTGAAAAATTTCGATTCCAGCTGTCCAATCATCATGAAAACACTAAACCTGAGATAGGCAGTGTTCTTACCTCGCTGATTCTTCAATAAATCCGGCTACTTCCATTCCATCTGGGTCTTTCTTTCTTTACAATATCAGTTTCATCATATGCATTATGGTCCACATCAAACAGATTCGGACAGTTAAAACTGGTAATGTCTGTATCCTCCGGTAGGGTCACAAGGAATGGCTGAGAGAGGTTGAGTTTCTGGGAGTGGTGAAGCATCCAAACGTGGTGAGACTGTTGGGATATTGCTCGGAGGATGGGGAGAGAGGGATCGAACGTCTATTGGTTTACGAGTTCATGCCTTACCGTAGCCTAGAGGACCATCTCTTCGGCCGCTCTTTGCCATGGAAACAGAGACTCGAGATCATGCATGGTGCCGCTCTAGGCCTTTCCTATTTGCATTCTGGTCTCCCCATCGAGGTTACTCTTCTTTACAATCTCCACTCATTATCAGTTCCATTGATTGATTGATGATGATCCACCAGATTCTTCTATCTTCTTATGTGAATGGTTTGGTTTCAGGTGATATACCGAGACTTCAAGTCCTCGAACGTGCTTCTGGACGAGGATTTTAGGCCTAAGTTATCGGATTTCGGCCTCGTGAGAGAAGGGCCACAGGGCGACAACACCCATGTCACTACTGCTGTCAGTATCATCATCATCACCATCTAACATATATGATTTTAACTCTTATTCATTCTTCCAATAAAACTGGAACCATATGGGAAAAACCCGGATGAGGTTAGGGCTCTTTTGGGTATTGAAAGTGGCCATTTTCATTTGGCAGAGGGTGGGAACACAAGGCTATGCGGCTCCAGAGTACGTGAGGACAGGCCATCTGAGGTCACAGAGTGACGTGTACAGCTTCGGGGTGGTGCTTTACGAGATCATCACTGGCCGCCGCACCATTGAAAGGAACAGACCCGCCGGGGAGGAGAAGCTCTTAGAGTGGGTGAGACAGTTCCCGGCGGAGAGCAGGAGGTTCAGCATGATCGTCGATCCTCGTCTTAGGAACAACTATAGGGCCGCCACGGCCAGGAGAGTGGCCAAACTGGCCGACTCGTGTCTGAACAGGAACGACAAAGAGCGTCCGTCCATGGCTTATGTGGCGGACACCCTGAAGAGCATCATCGAGGAATGCGACGGTGGAGATTCTTCCACGAGCCGCCATCTTCCGGGAGGACCAGTGCGGGGAAGTTCGAGGGGTATTAGCGTGAGAGGTTAGTTTGACCAATCGTATAATATTCCATTACTCCTATATAGTATAGGTGGTATTTTTTTATTTTATTTTTATATTGATATCAAACCCCCTCCGTTAATGTATTACTTATTATTGTAACTTTATTTTATTAGTATTTTTTCCCCTTAAAGCCCAAGGAAAAATTGATCCATGCACTCACGTATGTATATCTGGAAAGTGGGAAACAAAAGCCCAAACATGCCACCCATTTAGGGCACACATTCTCAAAATATCCAGAGGGAAAGGAAAGGCCCTTGTGGAGAAGAGATAGACTATTTTTATTAAGCAGCAGCAAAAGTTGCAGTGTCGAAAGCATAACGAGTGGGGGAGGAAGAGGCAGAAGAAGAGCTCTGTCTCATCGCTTCCATCATCTTCTTCTTCTTCCCTCTCTCCATCTTCTTCTTCTTCCCACGACTTTTGTTCTCGTCTTTTTTCTTTTTTTAATTTTCTCTCCGCATTTATTTTCGTAATTATATTAACGGGGAAAAAACGAGATGAGATCACATTCACAACCAAGACGTTATGTCGTTTGGTCTCCATTTTTACGATTTCATGTTACCCGGTCCCACCACTTTATAATAGAGAAAATGAAATGAATTTAGCTGATAAACTCGTGAAAATTATCGCTTTTAATTTATTTATGTATGAAGAATACCATTTTTTTTTTTTAATGTTACACCTGTAGAAAGTGTTTCAAAACAATTCGTGTGATTTATTAGAGTAAAACACGTCTGTTTGAATTAATCTCTTTTTTTTTAAAAAAAAATGTGTAGAGTCCGATATTTGACAACTTGATGGTAAAAATTACGGACAAACTCGTTATATTAATCTTCGGTTTATGAATATAATATCCCCAAAAAAAACTATGTGACGTCACCGTCTGTGCCATTTTTTATATTTTAATTATTTTTACCAGCTCCTTTTTTTTTCCTCCTGTCTGTCTCTCTCTAACTTTGTTCGTATCTTTTTATAGTTTGTGGGCCCAATCCCGAGACCCGGAGGATGTGGGCCCATATGTACTTTTTTTTCTTCTTCTCTGAGACGGGTTAGTTTCGTAATTTAGCAGTAAGGTTCTCCAACTAATAAGGATGCATTTTGATTATTAGTAGTAGTGAAAAAATAAATAAATACACATGTATGCCACATAACCAGCCGATTATATGAACACCCCCCGGTTGCTTTCATTTTGAGATGTTTTGCGTTGATCATGCCCTTTCAAACACACACACACATGTCAATATCCTCGTAGGGTTATACAATGGAAAATATCATGTTATTGAAAGTCCATTCGACGACAAAAGAAAAGAAAAGTCTGGTCAGGGTGATCCGTTCACACAGAGCACACGTGTGACTTGGTCGTGGGACGGCTGATGTGTCATTGCCATTCTCCTGGGCCCCCCCACCTTCACCCTTACTTTGAAAAAACGATGAAGTATACCATACTGGATTTTAATTATATTTTTTCTGATCTAGATCCATACTTGCCAAAACGGAGGAAATAAATCTTTTAAACGATCTTAATAAATCTTTTACCAAAAAAAAGAAGAAGAGGATCACCTGCTCATCGGATGGATTCCCCCTCACTTTCTTTCTTTAAATAAATAACTACAAAATTCCTTATACTTCTTCGTATCCACTTGCTTATTCGCGATTTTCCGATCGCTTTCCTCTGCATACAATTATTAAATTTTGTTATATTTTATTACAGATAATTCGAATGACACGTGTCCTGCAGCGTCGGATCTAAAATCCAAATAGCATAACACGTGTTGACGTTTAATTTGTTAGAGAATATAGTGATACCAAAATATATTTTTCTTTTCAGAAAACGATATTCAGAATGTTTCTATAATTCTATCGTTTGTTTTTTCACATGTCCACAAAATAAACGGAACATAAAATTGTCCATTATGGAGTGGTCAGGCCCATTTATGGCCCACTAGAACTCCGATTGGATCAAAACAAAGTTACTGATCTCTCGTTATTTCTAGTGATTATCTTATCTGGTAACCATTAAAATGGAATATTATTATCGGTATTGTTAAAAAACGAAGATCAAAATGGGTTGTGTAAGGACAAATAAGGGAAATCATTAAATTTGGGTATTATTGTTGTTATTGGTAGATTCTCCCAACCATCCCTGTTGAAACGCTTACTCTTGCATGGACAACAAACAGTTGGTGGAACCTCAACCAATCCCAAGGCCGTCTCTGTTATCAAGTACTAATTAATGGGTCTAAATTTATTTGATAATGAACAAGGCATAGTTAAGGTAAAAAGGATAAAATTAAAAAAATACTTGCACAAAAAACCTTACCCTTCAAATGTTTTTTATAAAAATTTTAGAGTGAAAGATTGTTTTTAAATAAGTTATATAGTTATTTTTTATTTAAAATTAATAGTTGATGATTTTTTATAATAAATTTTAAATATAAATTTTTTGGGGGGGGGGGCGTTGATATTTTTTTTTCCTGAATTTACCACTTAGATAAATGTACTAGTTTTCGTTCTAATATATTTTTGGCAAATAGGATTCTCATATTATTGTATAAGAAATTAGATTCTCGTTTTAAGATTAAAAATATCTTCCTTCTTATCTAATTTGTTATAGTCATACATATTGTTAACATTGTTCTTTTTATTTATTTGTTTTTTTTTAATCTTAAACCCGATAAATATATTTCAATCTATCGATCATAAAACTAAGATTCACTTATCTATATATCCGAATAAATGCAGCAAAACAAAGTGACAGTCATAATGTAATTTATTTATTGTGTTATTATGGATGGATCACAGGGACCGTATCCAGTGCCAGTAGACAGCTTTCGCCTTATCTACATCTGCCACGTGGCATTCATGGGGTGGACCCGACGCGAAGCTCTTTTCAATCCAAGCCGCAATACGTGTTGGGTATCCCTCATCTTATCCGGTGATCTGACGGCTCAAACTGTCTGAGCGATTCTACATAATGGTTTTATTACACAGCACCCCGATTGTTTTGATTATTTCTAATTGGTGACATTAAGTTTTTTTCACCATGTTCAATCCAAAGTTATCTAGATAAAGTCGTAATAACAAACTGTCTATTTATAAAATTAATTTATTATAAACTGGTCTAGGGCTTGTTAGACCATTAAGAATACGTTGTTATTTTTCAGGTTTGAATCGTGTATAAATTATTGAGGGATCAGATAGAGCTGAATACAATTTAGAGATGGAATAAGAAAATATAAAAAAGTACAAGGGGTAGACGAAAATTTCAAACAACGTCGTTCGTATATGTAGCAGATGTAATCATATAAAATAAAAAATCCGTTGTTCTTGAGATCGATTGATCTCAGATAGTTCATCTCCTCCATCGCGAGGGTTTTTTCTTCTTCTCCAGTTCGTCTTCCATTTTTTTTCCTCTGCTTGTTATCCTTTGCCATCGGGATTTCGAATTCTCAGCCTCGAAGTTGGCAACAGTGGCGGAATCCATGGAGCTGCCGAGTAGGTTGGCGATTCTTCCCTTCAGGAACAAGGTTCTCTTACCTGGCGCCATTATTCGAATCCGTTGTACTTCTCATAGCAGGTACAGCTTTATCAGCACTCTTATGGTTGTTTGGTTCCCTGTAGAATCCTTTCTCGCTTTGTTTGGCGGAAATTTGATGTTACGACTGGGAAAATTGTAACCGAATCTGACTGCGATCATACAATAGAAAGCTCGAGATGCGGTTGATGGGATTATCGAATTTTAAGTTCTGAATTCGTTTTCATTGGCTTTCGAGAATCTTCATAGGGTTTTCGACTGTTACTTTCAGTTAATGGTCAAGTATCAGTTCTAGCAAATTGTGATGCCGAATATGGCATTTTCCTGTACTTTTACTGAACTTTTACTATATGTAGGATGCAAACTTTCACATGTAGATGCAAATTGGGGCCATTGTACAGTTACGCCCTGTGGATAAGCTTATTAATTTTTTTTTTTAATTTGTATATCATTTCCAAACGTTAGTGTGACGCTGGTAGAGCAAGAGCTATGGCAGAAAGAAGAGAAGGGGTTAATAGGCATTCTGCCTGTTCGAGATGCTGCCGAGGGAACATCAATCAGTACAATGATTTCTCCAGGTACGGCGGGTTACTGGAGAGGATGATATGAGCATGGCTGGACGCATCAAACAATTATTTTATCGATTTATATTGCCTTGATAAGGTGTTGGGAGTGATTCTGGAGAAAACGGGATGAAACATCAAGTGGGCACAGCAGATGCTCAAAAGTCTGAAGCTAGAGATCAGCAGGACGTTGACTGGCATCACAG